>NW_028234409.1:44080393-44087893 GCF_977035675.1 Penaeus japonicus
AACGAAAGAGGAAGAGGAGAAAGAGACAGAAACAAATAGATAAAAATACAAACAGAGAGAAAGAGAATACGGCCCAGAGATGCTAAGCCCAGGCCGGCCTCCCACCGTATCCTTGCATCCTAATAAATGTTTCACAATGTTTACACTCACCTGTATAACTCCGAGACAGACCTCTCAAGGCGTGTTTAGCGAGGGCGCTTGGTGTGCGTGTCAAAAGTAATAAAACGTGTGTTAAAATGTTAAGATGCACACGCGCGTGGGGTGTGTGTGGATATACGTGTCCGTACGTGTGCGTGTGCGTGTGTGTGCGTGTGTGTGTGTGTGTGTGTATGTGTGTGTATATATGTGTGTGTGTGTGTGTGTGTGTGTGTGTGTGTGTGTGTGTGTGTGTGTGTGTGTGTGTGTGTGTGTGTGTGTGTGTGTGTGTGTGTCTGCGTGTACCTGTGTCTGCATGTGTGTGTGCCTGTGTGTACTTGTGTGTGTGTGTGTGTGTGTGTGTGTGTGTGTGTGTGTGTGTGTGTGTGTGTGTGTGTGTGTGTGTGTGTGTGTGTGTGTGTGTGTGTGTCTGCGTGTACCTGTGTGTGCGTGTGTGTGTGCCTGTGTGTACTTGTGTGTGTGTGCGTGTGTGTGTGTGTGTGTCTGCGTGTACCTGTGTGTGCGTGTGTGTGTGCTTGTGTGTACTTGTGTGTGTGTGTGTGTGTGTGTGTGTGTGTGTGTGTGTGTGTGTGTGTGTGTGTGTGTGTGTGTGTGTGTGTGTGTGTGTGTGTGTGTGTGTGTGTGTGCTTGTGTGTACTTGTGTGTGTGTGTGTGTGTGTGTGTGTGTGTGTATGTGTGTGTGTGTGCGTGTCTGTGTGTACTTGTGTGTGCGTGTGCGTGTGTGTATGGGCAAATACATTAACAAATAAATCTATCAAGTAACAATATCATATTAGTCCCAACTCAGATGGTAACTAACAAGTAAAGGTGGGCAGTTTGCCAGCTGGTGGGGAGCAGGAGGCTTAATTCTGCAAATCAACCACAGCCCAAGTGAATGAAGCAACCCTCCCCCCTCCCCCCTTAACCCCCGACCACCAACCCCACCCGTCCCCCCCTCCGCCACTTCTCTAATTTTGCTCTCTTAGCCTGTATCTTTGTCTTTGTTTTTTTCGTGCTTGTTCTATCTTTGATGTTTTTTCTGTTTATTATTTTTCTTTGTTTCGTTTTCTCTTCTTCCGTGTCGCTTTTTTGCCTCTTCCTTTTTTATATACATATTCATATCTATTATTTACTCCTTTATCGCTTCCTCCTTCCACATACTCTTATCTCCTTATCTTATTTCCCTTCAGTTATTTATCTTTTTTCTACTTCCACCTTATCCGTAAGTAAAAAAAACAAAAAAAAAAACATTTTTATCTAGCGTCTCGACGCAAAAAAGGAAAAAAAAAATCTTTCTCTCTTTTTTGCTTTCAATTTTGTTAATTCTTAGTAATGTAACATACACCGTCATGACGAGGCAAGCAAGCAAGCAAGCAAGCAAGCAAATAAGTAATTTGAGTTCATTCGGCTTCAGACAATAAATAACAAACGGAAACAAACAAAACAAACAACAGAGAAAAACAGGAAGTAGGAGAATCAAAACAATGGTTTGTTTGCAAAATCAACACAAGCAATTCTTGGTTTCCACACTGCACAATGGATTTTTTTCGAGTTTGTACACAATTCTGAATGGCGATATTAAACTTCTTTCTCACTCTCACTCTCCCTCTTTCTTCTCTCTCTCTCAATCTCCCTCTCCCTCTCCTTCTCTATCCCTTTATCTCTATCTATCTCTTTACCTCTCCCTCCCCCTCTCTCTCCCTCCCTCCCTCTCACACACACACTTTCTCCCTAACTCTATCTCTATATATGAATAAATA
Source organism: Penaeus japonicus (assembly GCF_977035675.1). Lineage (NCBI taxonomy): Eukaryota > Metazoa > Arthropoda > Malacostraca > Decapoda > Penaeidae > Penaeus > Penaeus japonicus. The sequence goes on from NW_028234409.1 coordinate 44,082,289, forward strand.
AATATATACAATTTTTTTCTTTTTCTCCTCCTTCTCCCTCTTTACTTGCGAACGAGTGGTGGTTCGAGGACGCACTTGAAGAATGGGTACTAATACGTGATTATCTTAAAAGAGTAAACAAAAACAAACAAGTAACCAAACCCGTAAATAAGGCTAATGGCTGGTAATAATAATCTCGATTCCAATAATAATAACGTCATTGATGATAACATAAACATTATACATAAAAATAATTACAAGAAAAATTATAATAGTAGCAATAATAATGATGAAAACAGTAACAGTAATGGTAACAATAATAATTAAATAATAATAATAATAATAACCATAATCATATCCTCTTCTTTATCTTCTTTATCTTCTTTATCTTCTTTATCTTCTTTATCTTCTTCCTCTTCTTTATCTTCTTTTTCTTCTTTCTTTTCTTCCACTTCTTTATCTTCTTCTTCTTTATCTTCTTTTTCTTCTTCCTCTTCTTTATCTTCTTTATCTTCTTTATCTTCTTTATCTTCTTTATCTTCTTTATCTTCTTTATCTTCTTTATCTTCTTTATCTTCTTTATCTTCTTTATCTTCTTTATCTTCTTTATCTTCTTTATCTTCTTCTTCTTCTTCTTCTTCTTCTTCTTCTTCTTCTTCTTCTTCTTCTTCTTCTTCTTCTTCTTCTTCTTCTTCTTCTTCTTCTTCTCCTTCTTCTCCTCCTCCTCCTCCTCCTCCTCCTCCTCCTCCTCCTCCTCCTCCTCCTCCTCCTCCTCCTCCTCCTCCTCCTCCTCCTCCTCCTCGCCATGTTCGTCATCATGAATATCATCATTATTACCATTCAATAAATAAATTTCCCCTTGACATGCAATCGCTGACACACAAACATCAACAAATTACAAAATGACGTAAACAAGCACACAGACACGACCATAATAACATGAATAGAAGCCCTTACACCGAACAACACATGTTTTCGCGTGTGACAAGCTAGCATTCCCTTCTTTTCTTATTTTCTTTCTCTTTCTCCCACCCCCCTCTCCTCATCCCTCCCTCCCTTTCCCTCCTCACCCCCCCCCTCTCTCTCTCTCCCTCCCTTTCCCCCTCCCTCTCTCTCCCTCCTCTTCCTCCCTCCCCTTCCCCCTCCCTCTCTCTCCTTCTCTCTTGTTCTCTAAGCGTAGAGTTTGTAAGTGAACAATTGTTGGTTTAAGTGGCTGTACGAGATAACGTTGTCACGAGCAAAAATGATGAGGACTTTTTATTTTGGAAGTATCTTTGGTTCTTGTTTTTTTTTTCTATATTTAGCTTCATTTTTTTCTCTCTCTCTTAGTTTTTGTCTCTCTCTCTCTCTCTCTCTCTCTCTCTCTCTCTCTCTCTCTCTCTCTCTCTCTCTCTCTCTCTCTCTCTCTCTCTCTCTCTCTCTTCACTTCCTCTTTCTTTCTCTTTCTCTCTTTCAATGAGGGTTTATTCAACCATTTCTTATTCCTACCCTCCCATTCTTTTTATTTTTACTTCTTATTTTCTTCATCCAGATCACCATCCGAGTCATCATCACTTCACCACCACTATCCCTTACCTAATTACCCCCCCCCCTTCCTCCTGCATATCCCTGCATACCCCCCCTCCTCCTCCTCCTTGAAGGTCATCCTTAAACAATGGGCGTGGAGTCTCAGTGCGAAGGCCAAGCGCATGAAATTCAGCCATCATAAACCAGGCACGTGTTGTGTGCATGTATGTGTTGTTGTTTGTCACTGCAATGCAACACATACCTATAAAACATTTAAAAAAATGAAATTAAAATATAACAATTTTTTAAAAATTTCAAAAAACCTCTGGGGGCTGTGCACCTTAACTATATACGCATTAATAAATATCAAACGAGCCCTCTGCGTTGCTAAATCATAATCTACAACAACCACGTGAATAACTTTTCTTTTAATTAACGCTACATGTTAACTAAAAAAAAAAACTTTCCCTATCTTGTTATGGAGAAGAAATGACACAGCGTCTTAGTTACGTCGTCGGTATCACTTACAAGAAGGAAATGCTGGAGAGGCTTACGTGCATTAAGAGCTGACAAAAAAAGTTTTCTTAAAGCGGCAAAAGAAATTAGGCCAAGCTACGTATATTAAGTTCTAACCGAGATAAATATTAAGCAAAATATCTTGAATAAAGCCATTATCTCTTTTTTTTTCTAATGCTCCCTGCATAATAATTATATAAATTGTAGTAACGGCTTCTTCTCCTAGTAAACAAATGCAAGCAATTGCCTTGCGTTCCTCGAAAATTTCGCCATCGATGATGCAAATGCGACGATGAGAGAGGGGGGGAGGGGAGAGAGAGAGAGAGAGAGAGAGAGAGAGAGAGAGAGAGAGAGAGAGAGAGAGAGAGAGAGAGAGAGAGAGAGAGAGAGAGAGAGAGAGAGAGAGAGAGAGAGAGAGAGAGAGGAGAGAGAGGAGAGAGAGAGAGAGAGAGAGAGAGAGAGAGAGATGTGGGGAGAGAGAGGAGAGAGAGGAGGAGATAGAGAGAGGAGAAGAGAGTGGGCGGGAGGAAGAGGAGAGAAGAGGAGAGAGAGGAGAGAGGAGGAGAGAAAGAGGGGGAGAGAGTAGAGATGTGTCGACGGAGGAGAGAGAGAGGAGGGAAGAGGAGGAGGAGGAGGAAGAGGAGGAGGAAGAGGAGGAGGAAAAGGAGGAAAAGGAGGAAGAGGAGGAAAAGGAGGAAGAGGAGGAAGAGGAGGAAGAGGAGGAGGGAAGGAAGGAGGGAGGGAGGGAGGGAGGAAGGGAAGAAGGGAAGGAGGGAAGGAGGGAGGGAGAGAGTGTATGTGTATGTGCGTGTGCGTGTGTGCGCGCGCGCACAAGGGCGTTTGGTGCATGTGAACTAGGGTGGGGGTAAAGGTAGAGATTAGGAGGGGAAGAGAGGGAGAGAAGAGGAGCAGCGTTGCACAGTAGAAAGGAGAGTGCATGAAAGGGCGACATGAGTATATGCCTATACACGCAAATAGAAACACACAGAGAGCGAGAGCGAGAGAGAGAAAGAGAAAGAGAAAGAGAAAGAGAAAGAGAGGAGTAGATGAGAGGAAGAAGAGAGGGAGAGAGGAAGAAGAGAAAAGGAGAGGAGAGAGAAGAAAGACAAGAGAGAGAGAAAGAGAAGACGAGAGAAGGTAAGAGAGAGAGGAGAGAGAGATCGAGAGATGAGAGTAGTGAGTGAGTGAGTGAGTGAGTGAGTGAGTGAGTGCGTGAGTGAGAGAGAGAGAGAGAAGAGAGAGAGCGCGAGAGAAGAGAGAGAGAGAGAACGAGAGAGAGAGAGAGAGAGAGAGAGAGAGAGAGGGAGAGAGAGAGAGAGAGAGAGAGAGAGAAGAGAAGAGAAGAGGGAGGGGAGAGGAGAGGGAGGGGAGAGGAGTGAAAGAGAGATAAAAGATACCTGGGATAAGGACAATCACAACAACAAAGAGAGACACGCATACAGACAGATAGATACAAGATAACACATGCACAATAAGAGGAGAAATAAGAGGAGGAATAGAAGGAGGAGGAGGAATAGGAGTGGGAGGAATAGTAAGAGGAGGAATAGGTGGAGGAGGAATAGGTGGAGGAGGAATAGGAGGATGAAGAATAGAAGGAAGAGAAATAGGAGGAGGAGCAAGAGGAGGAGGAGGAGGAAGCGAAGGATTGGCCGAAGAAAAAGAATATGAAAAAAAAGAAAAAAAAAAACATGAAGAAGAGGGAGACAAAGACAAAGACAAAGACAAAGACATAGACACAGATAAAGATAAAGACGACGACGACGACACGAGAGCGGACGTTCAACCCAGAGGCGCGTCCAAGTCCGAGAGTGAGTGCGAACCGACGACACCCGACGACGATGCAAACAAACAAGACTCCTCGAGTGCGAGATAAAAAATAGGGGGAGGGATGGTGGGGAGGGGAGAGGGGAGGAGGGGGAGAAAGAGGGGGAAGGGGGGAAAGGAGAAGGGGAAGGGGGGAAAGGAGAAGGGGAAGGGGGGAAAGGAGAAGGGGAAGGGGGGAAAGGAGAAGGGGAAGGGGGGAAAGGAGAAGGGGAAGGGGGGAAAGGAGAAGGGGAAGGGGGGAAAGGAGAAGGGGAAGGGGGGAAAGGAGAAGGGGAAGGGGGGAAAGGAGAAGGGGAAGGGGGGAAAGGAGAAGGGGAAGGGGGAGACTAATTAATAAGGAGAAGGGAAAGGGGGTAGAGTAGAGGGAAGGTAAATGAACTCCCTCCCTCCCTCCCTCCCTCCCTCCCTCCCTCCCTCCCTCCCTCCCTCCCTCCCTCCCTCCCTCCCTCCCTCCCTCCCTCCCTCCCTCCCTCCCTCCCTCCCTCCCTCCCTCCCTCCCTCCCTCCCTCCCTCCTTCCCTCCCTCCCTCCTTCCCTCTCTCCTTCCCTCCCTCCCTCCCTCTCTCCTTCCCTCCCTCCTTCCCTCCCTCCTTCCCTCCCTCCTTTCCTCCCTCTTTCCCCCCCTCCCTCCCTCCCTCCCGCCCTCCCTCCCTCCCTCCCTCCCTCCCTCCCTCCCTCCCTCCCTCCCTCCCTCCCTCCCTCCCTCCCTCCCTCCCTCCCTCCCTCCCTCCCTCCCTCCCTCCCTCCCTCCCTCCCTCCCTCCCTCCCTCCCTCCCTCCCTCCCTCCCTCCCTCCCTCCCTCCCTCCCTCCCTCCCTCCCTCCCTCCCTCCCTCCCTCCCTCCCTCCCTCCCTCCCTCCCTCCCTCCCTCCCTCCTTCCCTCCCTCCCTCCTTCCCTCCCTCCCTCCCTCCCTCCCTCCCTCCCTCCTTCCCTCCCCCCTCCCTCCCTCCCTTCTTCCCTCCCTCCCTCCCTCCCTTCTTCCCTCCCTCCCTTCCTCCCCTCCTCCCCTCCTCCCTCCCTCCCTCCCTCCCTCCCTCCCTCCCTCCCTCCCTCCCTCCCTCCCTCCCTCCCTCCCTCCCTCCCTCCCTCCCTCCCTCCCTCCCTCCCTCCCTCCCTCCCTCCAAGTCTCCCTCCCTCCCTCCCTCCCTCCCCCGCTCCCTCCCTCCCTCCCTCCCTCCCTCCCTCCCTCCCTCCCTCCCTCCCTCCCTCCCTCCCTCCCTCCCTCCCTCCCTCCCTCCCTCCCTCCCTCCCTCCCTCCCTCCCTCCCTCCCTCCCTCCCTCCCTCCCTCCCTCCCTCCCTCCCTCCCTCCCTCCCTCCCTCCCTCCCTCCCTCCCTCCCTCCCTCCCTCCCTCCCTCCCTCCCTCCCTCCCTCCCTCCCTCCCTCCCTCCCTCCCTTCTCCCTTCCACTCTTCCATCTCCCTGCCCTAATAACTCCCTCCCTCCCTCCCTCCCTCCCTCCCTCCCTCCCTCCTTACTTCCCTCCCACTCTCTCATTTTAATAATGACAACATATGATTTGTCTAAGAATCACGTGTTTTCTTGTGACATATGACATTTGGAATGTGATGAGGGAAGTGTTGCATAGCTCTTGCAAGGGAGAGACAAAACAACACTGGTATGTCTGACGCGACAGTAAGAGGGGGGTAAACAGATAGATGAACCAACGAGCGTACGTATATGTATGCCTTTATGTGTATGTGGTAAGTTATATGTGTAACAACTTGAATGACATAGAAGATACAAATTACATTCATAATTGCATAATATAGAATACAATGGC
>NW_028234409.1:44092893-44095393 GCF_977035675.1 Penaeus japonicus
TGACATTATAAGAAATGATCATAATCTTAGTTTAGAAATGATAAGAAATGACAATGAGAAAGTAATATCTGAAGAACTGTAATTAATCCTTATCGATGATAATTGTTTTTATTATCAATTTTTTTTTATGATAGTGACTTGCGATGATCCCCGCGATGGTGATAACGATGAAATGATGAACGAGCAATGATGATGATAACTATTAATAGTGTTTACTAAATGATGATGATGATGATCATGATTATGACGACCGTCTTATCGACCAACATTCCCAGTATTGGAATAATCATTTCTAATTTTCTGTCTCACTCGAAGTTTCTTTTTTTTCATAATTCTTAAAGAAAAGCCGTCATTGTCAACTGAAAATAATAGGCACAGTGCTACCAAACAAAATCCATTCACTCCCTGTGTTCTGATGATATCACGATCATAATTGCCTGCCATTATGAGTCTGGCATAGAGACCCACCACTCACGTCCGTCACTAGAATACCCACCGAGTCATATTGAGTTACGCATCATCTTGACGGGGTGTAACAAGGTGGTACAGCTAAAGTGAAGTACAATGTACCACAATATACAGCGTTCCCACAACAAAACATTGTTACTACCATGGTATCCTATCTATCTAAATAACACAAAGTTACAAGGATGGACCTTCTTGAGCCAAATTTGTCCTATAATTTACCAGCATATTTTTTCTCCCTTGGACGGACCTTTTTACACGGTGTTTCTACAACAAAACCACGCTGGGCAACGGGGTTTTGTCGATAATAACGCTGGCAATATCTAATTATGATAATACTGGACGAAACACAGTAGTAGCCGGGGGTTGAAAATGACCTTGGTCACGGGCCTCGTTCTCTGTGATTTTGTAGCTGGTGCCGATACTGTCTGCTTGTCTGTGTGTGTGTGTGTGTGTGTGTGTGTGTGTGTGTGTGTGTGTGTGTGTGTGTGTGTGTGTGTGTGTGTGTGTGTGTGTGTGTGTGTGTGTGTGTGTGTGTGTGTGTGTGTGTGTGTGTGTGTGTGTGTGTGTGTGTGTGTGTGTGTGTGTGTGTGTGTCTGTAATCGCCTGATGTTTGTCTGAAATCATTTGCTATACGACTGTCCGTTTGCCTGTCTGTACTCCCCATGTATGTTTGTTTGTCTGTCTACATTTACAATATGTCTACAATCATCATCTATCTGCCAATGTGTTTGTCACTATCACTGTCAATTTATTTATCCACACTTATTATCTACCCGTCTGTCTACACATATTAAACGTCTGTCTGTCTCTATGTGTCTGTGTGCGTCTGTCTGCGCTTGTTCTCTCTTGTCCCCTTTCTCTTACAAATTCCTTGACTTGAATCGCCGTTTCAACAAGATCCAAAACATATACTTAGCTTCAAATAGACACTCACACGTAACATATATCGTCACTATGTAAACATTTACTCCTTCCAAGGAAAATACATATTTTCGTCCGATTTACTTGCTATTTGCATGCAATCTTCCTTGCAAAGTTCTTTACGTCCCTTCTTTCTCAGAGACAGAAAGATGATGATGATGATGATGATGATGGTGATGATGGTGATGATGATGATGATGGTGATGATGATGATGATGATGATGATGATGATGATGATGATAATGATGATGATGATGATGATGATGATGATGGTGATGATGATGATAACAATAACATTAGTACTACTTATATCAATATTGATAATAAAGATAACCATAGTGATGGTGATGGTGGTGGTGGTAGAGGTAACATTAGTATTAGTAGTTGCTGCAGTAGTAATCGTACCCCTACTACGAAAACTAATAATAATAACCATTACAATAATGATAAATATAAATATAATAATTACCATCATCATCATCAGGATAATCATTATTTTACTTGGTAAAAATAAAATCTCTTTAACAAACACACCTCATTTGTGACCTCGAAATCTTCGTATTTACAAAAGCAAAAAGGGGAGAAAAGTCAAAGATATAAATCAAAAGATTTAAAAAGATTAAAAAAAAAAGAAAAAAAAAAGTAATTCGGGCCGGACATTAAGCCTTACATCACGCCCAAAACCCAAGCTATAATGGCACTAATGCAGCCTGCGTAATGAGAGGGGGGTGGGGTGGGGGAGGGGGAGGGGCATGCGTGTGAGGGGCGTAACCCACGATCATGAGGGTGAGGGGTGAGGGGGAATGGGAGGGGAAAAAGAGAGGGGAAGAAGAGAGGAGAAGGGGTAGGAGAGAGGGGAAGTAAGAGAAAGGGGGGGAAGGGGATGAAGAATGGGAGAGGGAGAGGGGGAGGAAAGGGCAAAAGAGAGGAGAGGAAGGAGAAGAGAAGGGTCTAATAACAATAATAACAACAATAATAACAACATAATAGCAATCAGAAAATGAAAAAATAAGAAGAAACCACAAGAAAAAGGGACCAACCACCACCGAAAAAAAACAGAAAAAAAATCAAAACGTCTCCCCTAAGGATGCAGCATCATCTCCATCGCCGC
>NW_028234409.1:44102893-44107893 GCF_977035675.1 Penaeus japonicus
GTCTCGTTGGCAACAATCACCGACAATCAAAGCTGCGCCGAGATCAAATGGCCTGTAATCAAACGAGCAGATATGTCAAAGCGAAAGCGAGTCAACAGGCAACGTGGCCTACCCCGGTCTCTCTCTCTCCCTCCCTTCTTCCTTCCCTCTTCCTCCCTTCTTCCTTCCCTCCCCCTCCCCCTCCCCCTCCATCTCTCCCCCTCCCTCCCTCCCTTACTCTCTCTAGGAGTAGTAGGAGGAGGAGAAAAATAAAATGGAAGACGTACAGGCAGATCCTTCGGAAAAATAGCATAGATAATAACAGGAAGAGAAAGAAGAGCAAAAAAAATAAAAATAAAAATACAAGAAAAACAAAACACGAAAAGGATAATAAAACAAAAAACGGAACCGAAAAAAAAGATCGAAAAGAAAACAAGAGATCACAACGAACGAACAAAGCTAAACACGACACAACAACACAGCGCCCCGATTTCAGAAGATGCGATAAGTGCTTTGCTGAACGAGAAACCTCTCTTTGTGTCACGTCTACGGTTGCGTCACCTGGTCCATTAACAGAATTCACTGCCGCAAGAAAGGGGAGGGGGAAGGAGAGGGGCGAGCAGAGAGGGGGAGGGGAGAAGAAAAGAAAGAATTAGAGAGAGAGAAGAAGGGAGCGGGGAGAGGGGAGAGAAGAGAGAGAGGGAAAAGAGATGAAGGGAAGGGAGAGAGTAGAGAATCACAGAGAGAAGAGAAGACAGGGGAGAGGAGAGAGGAGAGGGGAGGGAAGAGAGAGAGGGCAGAGGAATGAAAGGAAAGGGAGAAGGCAAAGAATTACAGAGAGAGCCACGATACATTTTTGTTTTAATTCTACGGCAGAAGGAGAGAAGGAGAGAAAGAGATGAGAGGGGGGAAGCTGAAATAATGAGAACGTAAATAGAGAAAAAAAGGAAGAACAGCAGAAGACAGACACGAAAGGACGACAAGCAATGGGAATGAAACGGGAGAGTGGATCACACAGAGGACGAGACGGAAAGACGAAAGTAAACCCACACACAAAAACAAAAAAGACAAAGGATAACAGAAATGCGCATCGGGCATATCTCTGCCGCCCTTCCGCCCTCCTCTCCTACGCCCTCAACAAACTCCCCGTCATAATATCACTGCTTGCACGCATGCACCACAACGCCCGCCCTGCTTGCGTGCCTGAGCCGCTTCACGCAACGTATAAACACACACCCTCCGATGCGTAGCTTGTTTGCATTCACTTTTTTCTTTCTCAATCGATCCTGAATTATTCTTTCAGCTCATATATATATACGTTTGTGTGTGTCTTTTTGCATGTGTGCGAGTGAGTGTGCATATGTCCATATGTGTGCGTGTGCGCGTGTAATATGAGTATGAGTATGAGTATGAGTAAGAGTGAGAGAGAAAGAGAAAGAGAGAGGGAGAAAGAGAGATAAATAGAGAGAGAGAGAGAGAGAGAGAGAGAGAGAGAGAGAGAGAGAGAGAGAGAGAGAGAGAGAGAGAGAGAGAGAGAGAGAGGGGAGAGAGAGAGGGAGAGAGAGAGGGAGAGAGAGAGGGAGAGAGAGAGGGAGAGAGAGAGAGAGAGAGGGAGAGAGAGAGAGAGAGGGAGAGAGAGAGAGAGGAGAGAGGGAGAGAGAGGAGAGAGAGGAGAGGGGAGAGAGGGGAGAGAGGGGAGAGGGGGGAGAGGGAGAGAGAGGAGAGGGGAGAGAGGGAGAGAGAGGGAGGGAGAGGAGAGAGAGAGAGAGAGGGAGAGAGAGAGAGGGGGAGAGAGGGAGGGAGGGAGAGAGAGAGAGAGAGAAAGAGAATGAGAGAGAGAAAGAGAATGAAAGAGAGAAAGAGAATGAAAGAGAGAAAGAGAATGAGAAAGAGAATGAGAGAGAGAAAGAGACAGACAGGGACAGACAGACAGACAGACAGACAGACACAGAGGGGGAGAGGCACACTGGCGTTGCTGTGTTGAACGACAAGCCTGTTGCGTCACGGCGATCTGTCGCTGTTGTTGTTGACGCCATGAAAATATGCGCTCCGTCTCAGCCACATGCTTGTGAATCATTCATAAAAAAAATAAAAAGATGAATAGTAATAATGATCATAATAGGATGAAAGGAACCACAGCATCGCAACCAACCGACCCCGAGTATCAATGGTTCAAAATCCTCTCCAACACAAAAGAACTTTCTTCTTTTCCAAGACCGTTCCGCGCAAGAACGACATACGACCATCACTCAAGCACACACAGGCCCTTGCTTCCTCCTACCCCCTCCCCCCACCCCATTCCCCTACTCCTTGCCCCCATCCCCCTTCTCTCTATCTCTACCCCCTGCCCCCATCCCCCTCTCCCTCTCTGTCCCTACCCCTTCGCCCGTCCCCTCTCCCTCTCCCTACCCCTACCCCCAGTACATTCACCCTTAGCAACACCCAATACAGAGAACGCTGTATTCGAGGGAGGGGGAGGGGGGGAGAGAGTTGGGGAGGGGGCGGATGAGATGGGATAGGAAGAAGGAAGAGGGGAGAGAGGAGGAGGAAGCGGAGGGAAGAGGGCGGAAAAGGGAGGGGAAGCGAGGGAAGTGGAGAAGATGGGGAAAATGGAGAAGAAGGAACAGGACGGAGAGGGAAGATCGGAAAGAGGAGAAAGTGGAAGGAGAGGAAGATATGGAAATGGGAATATAGAGGAAGAGGGGAAGGGAAGGAGGAGGAAGAGAATATTGTGTGAGGGGGGGGGGTAGGTTTATACAGCTGCGTGCGTTGCTGTTTAGGATAAACACCCGAGCCGTTTCTGCTTGCGCGAGAGAATAGAAAAAACAAACGAGCAGTTTCTCTTGACGAGGCGAGCGACTGCATAGGCTTTAAAGGGCGTCGCTGTTCATGTTCCTCCATTTGACTGCTTGTCGCCTTTACACGTCTGAGGTGCCCCACCCCCCACCCCCCTCCCCCGGCCACTCCTCTTTTTTCCTATCTTTACCTATCTATCCGTCTCCGTCTTGATCTGTATCTATGTTTTTTTTTTCTTTTTTATCTTTCTCTTTCTCTCTTTTTTTTCTTTCTCTTTCTGTTTGTCTTCATCTCTTCCACTCGTAAGTCTCTCTACTCCCTCCCCCCTCTCTCTCCCTCTCCCTCTTCACCCCCTCTCCCTCTCCCTCTCCTCCCCCCCCTCTCCCCCTCTCCCTCTCCTACCCCTCCCTCTTTCGCCAAGGCTAAATATACCCGATGGCTCCCCCTGCTTTGACGCGCTGTCGCTTGGACTGTGCTTGCCCCAACCTCTTATTGGGTCTCTGCTCGTCGGCGCTGCCTGCTTTCGCGAGTCAAGATGTATTTCGGTTTATATTTTACGAGTCTTTCGAGTGCCGGAAATCCACAATCGAAAACCCGGCTTCGCCATTTCGCTAACATGCTCCGTCTATGTTTTTTTTCCACTTGTCATTTTCACGAAGAATTTCGATGGGGTTGCCTCATCGATGTTCTGTCACCTGCTATTTCTGTTTATTTTTTTGTTCTACTACTGCTGCTTTTTTTCTTTCCTTATATCTTTCCTTTCTTGTTTAGGTTTAGGTCTCTCTTTCTATTATTTTTTTCCTTCCTTCTCTCTCCCTCTTTCTCCCCCCCCCCCCCCCTCTCTCTCTCTCTCTCTCTCTCTCTCTCTCTCTCTCTCTCTCTCTCTCTCTCTCTCTCTCTCTCTCTCTCTCTCTCTCTCTCTCTCTCTCTCTCCTTCCTCCTCGCTCATTAAATTCCCTTCCCTCACTCTCACTCTCCCCCCCATCTCCTCTTCCCCATCTCCTCTTCCCCTCCTCCTCCTCCCCTCTCCTTCCCACGGCTCATAATAATCATCAGGTGTTGGCCAAGCGCCAGAGATGGAAGCGTGAGTATTGTCCCTCCCCCCCCCCCATCACCCTAACCCCGGAGTACGATATCCCCCTCCCCTCCCCTTCAAACAAACATATCCCATCCCCCTTATCCCCTTCCCTTCCCCTTCCCACTCCCCCTTGAAGTACAACATCTCCTTCCACCCTTACCCCCCCCCCTCCCTTCTTGAGTACGACATTTCCGTGCTTTTAAAACGGGCGTCGCGGGGTCAAATCGCGGAGAGGGGTGGGGGAGGAGGAGGGGGGAGGAGGAGGGGGAAGAGGAGGTTTCTTCAGGTTTAAATATGGATGGAAGGATTGGGTGGATGGAGAGAGGAGGAGAAGGGAAAGAGGAGAGGGAGGAGGGGGAGGAGGGGAAAAGGGAGGGAGAGAGGAGGAGAAGGGAAAGAGGAGAGGGAGGAGGGGGAGGAGGGGAAAAGGGAGGGAGAGAGGAAAGGAGGAGTGGAGAATAGGGAGGAGAGACAGGAAGAAATATAAAGCGCGTGAGAGATTTGAGGAGTAAGTTTTGGGGAGATAATCTTGTAAGACGGAAGAGGGAGGAGGGGAGGAGGGGAGCAGGAAGTCGAATAAAGATTAGATAGTTAAAGGAAAACACAATTCGTAACGTAAAAAGTTTTTCGTGTTGATTGAAAAAAAATCGAAGAGAAATAGCTGGACTTTTATATCATAATCATCACCCTTATGATAAAACATCACAATCATCATCATTCACTACACAATCATCACAATCACGACCATCCGAACATAAAAATACGCATTTTAACAAAATACACAAACGCACATAAAAAAAAAAATGCATACTCATCTCGCAGAATCTCTCTTCCCCCCATGCCACCCCTGACCCCCCCCCCAACCCCTGACCCCTCCACACAGCCGCTTTCGCCGACGCAAATTCCGCGTTCGGGTCGTCGACGTCTGCAGCTCTTTCGTGGGGGAGGGGGAGGGGGAGAGGGGGGATGATATATATATATATATATATATATATATATATATATATAAATATATATATATATATATATATATATAGGGGGATGGGAGGGAGGGAGGGAAGGAGGATGCATACCTGAAGGGGAAAGGGAGGGGAGGGGAAGGGAGGGGAGGGAAGGGGAGGGGAGGGGAGGGTGAATGTATGCCTGC
>NW_028234409.1:44112893-44120393 GCF_977035675.1 Penaeus japonicus
AGATAGACAAAGAGGAAAGAGAGAGTCAACCAATAAGTGTCACACACACACACACACACACACACACACACACACACACACACACACACACACACACACACACACACACACACACACACACACACACACACACACACACACACACACCCGTGACATAAAACAGAACCATGCAGATCATGGCATGAATAACAGGTTACTGCATATCACGGGCAATGAACTAGCGCCTTTCAACTAACCCCCCTCCCCCCTCCTCTAATCCCTAACCCCCGCCCCCTCCCCACCCCTACCCCACCCTCATGCACATGCCTTTAGCCGGACGTGTCATTAAGGAAGACCGGTCGCTTTGATAAGGCTGCGTCACGAAGGCAATGCAATGCAATGTGCCGATTCAAGATCTCGGAATGAAAGAAGGGAAGGGATTGTTATTCCCTTGTTCTTTTGTTTTTTTTATCTTTTTTTTTCTTTACACACAAACACACGTTCTTTTTCTCTTTCTCTTTCTCTCTTTCTTTCTTTCTCTCTCTCTCTCTCTCTCTCTCTCTCTCTCTCTCTCTCTCTCTCTCTCTCTCTTTCTCTCTCTTTTCTCAAGAAGGGAGGTAAGAAAGGGGGAGGGAGAAGAGAAGAGAAGAGGAGAGGAGAGAGGGGAGGAAGAAGAGGAGAAGAGAGGGGAGGGGAGAGGGGAGGAAGAATAGAGGGGAGGATAGGGAGAAGAACAGAGGGGGAAGGGGTGGAAGGGGAGTAGTGAGCGGGAGGGGGGAGGGGGGGTTCAGGAAACGGACGCAAGACCGATAATTAACAATAATTATGCGCGACCTTGGAATTTCAAGTTCAATTGATTCGTGTCATTGTTTTTGTGGTTTACGGGGGAAAATAACTCATCAGGGCTTGTAGAAGTGTGATTTTAAAACTCTCTATAACAAAATCCTAAATACAAAACAACGTCGTTATTAGATACATTGTTCTCTTTTTTTTCTTTTCTATGTAGACATGATAATCTACAATAATCACCATTCTCTCATTTCCATAAATCACATATCACTATCATCATCACCATTCTCTCATTCTCAAGAAGAAGAAGAAGAAGAAAAAAAAAAAAATCAAACAATCTCAAACACGCCCAAAAATAAGTGTTCTCTCGCCCCTTTAAACTCCTTGCAAGATGGCCGGTCTCTCTCTCCCGCCCCTTTAATCGGGAAGAGCCTCGTCGATGAACTTCATTTCGCCGATTGATTCTAACTAACGATTAATTCTAACCCTTCGTTCATTAGCGGCAATGCGCTGCCCTTCCGCTCCGGCACGCGCCCAGAATTGCCTTTGAACTTCGACCGATAAGGGACTGGCGGGTGTCCTTCATTCTTGCCTTTCCTCTTTCTTTCTTTCTTTCGTTACTTGCCTCCCCTCTCTCTTTCTTTCTTTCTTTCGTTACTTGCCTCCCCTCTCTCTTTCTTTCTTTCTTTCCTTCATTCCATCCCTTCTTTTTTCTTTCTTCCTTTTTTTCCCCTTTAATTATTCACGACCTCCTTCCATCTATCCATCCTTCCTTCCCTCCCTCCTCCCTGTTTCCTTGCTTACCTCCTTTTCTTCTTCATCTTACTTCCTATTATTGCATATATCACTTTAGTGTTCCTTTCCTTAATTACCACTTGATTGATTCGACCTTCAACCCACCAGCTCGACGACAGATTCCACCATTAAATAAAGAGGGATGGGATATTCCCTCCCTTCCTCCCCCTCCCTTCCATAACCTTCCCCCTACCCTCCGTAACCTTCCACCTCCCTCCCTCCCCCTCCCCTCCCCTCCCCAACCTTCCCCCTTTTCCCTCCCTCTTCTCCGTAACCTTCCCCCTCCCTTCCTCCCCCTCCCTCCCTCCCCCTCCTCTCCGTAACCTTCCCCCTCCCCTCCCCTCCCCAACCTTCCCCCTCCTCCCGATCTCCAACCCTCCGCCCTTCTCATCCTCCCTAGCACCCCCCACCCCCACCCCACCCCCCGGCCCCACAGGAGAGAGGATCACCTAACCTATTCACACCATCACAAGAGGGATTTAATCGACCTATTTGCCGATGACTCTCGACCTCTCCCACTCACCCCATCACCTCCCCCCCCCCTTACACTCCACAGATTGGGAGCTTCACCCGGCCTCACACCGCGGCTACTTGACCTTTGACCTCATACGACACAAAAAGGGGGATAGCTCCATCCGCAGCACGTCAACTGTCACTTCCATTGCTCTTTCTTTCTGGTGCAACATCAATATAAACAAACAATGGCGTAACAATCACAGCTGGAGAGTAATCAATGTGAATACGTAATGCGAACGTGCATAACAGGGCAATGCAAATGAGAGGGGGGGGAGGGTAGCGAGAGAGAGAGAATGAAAGAGGGAGAGAGAATAAAAGAGAGAGAGAATGAAAGAGAGAATGAAAGAGGGAGAGAGAATAAAAGAGAGAGAGAATGAAAGAGAGA
Source organism: Penaeus japonicus (assembly GCF_977035675.1). Taxonomy (NCBI): domain Eukaryota; kingdom Metazoa; phylum Arthropoda; class Malacostraca; order Decapoda; family Penaeidae; genus Penaeus; species Penaeus japonicus. Next base: position 44,115,358 of record NW_028234409.1, read on the forward strand.
ATGAAAGAGAGAGAGGGAATGAAAGAGAGAGAGAATGAAAGAGAGAGAGGGAATGAAAGAGAGAGAGAGGGAATGAAAGAGAGAAAAACAGAGAAAGAGAAAAAAAGAGAGAAAGAGAAAGAGAGAGCGAATGAGTGAAGATAAAGTTTGAAAGTCCGAGAGACAAAAAAAAAGAGAAAGAACAAGAGGAAGACAAAGCCATCATTACCGGAACGACCTAGCGTAGCCGGTAGCACAAGTAAGGAGGAATCCATTGCGGCGTAGTACTAAAGCAGATGTACTCAAGCACAGTTCCGTATTGATGTCTTTGTGCCACCGGGGTGAAAGCGTGCATGCTTGCATGGCTGGACTCAATGGGTACGGTTGAAACTAGGTGAGGGAGGGAGGAGGAAGAAAAGGAGTGAGAAGGGAGGATGGGCGAGGATGAGGGAGGGAGGGAAGGAGAGAGAAGAGCATTAAACAAAATATACACGAGACAGTTTGTTTCAGAATAAGAGACGTAGAAGAAGACGTAGACGTAGCCGATAAGGTGAATGAGGAAGGAGACTCAAAACGACGAGAAAAAGAATGAGCAACGGGATCCGAATGAGGGAAGGAGGAGAGCGAGAAAAAGGGTAAACATCTGAAGACGCGACCCACTCACCTACCTCACCTCCCCCTATCCCTCCCCTTCCCCTTCCCCCACCGCTCCTTCACGTTCCTTCCCTCCCACACGTTTTTCCTCCTCCGCCCTACTTCCCACTTATTTTTTTCCATATTCTTCCTTCTCCCTCCTCCTCCTCCTTCTCTTCTTCCTCATTCCTATCTTCCTCCCTCCCTCCAATCACCCATCCCCCCGCCCTCCCACCACCCTCCCTCCTCACCTAAACCCATCCCTTAATCAATAGCTTCGCCCACTCACACCTACGCCCGTCTACGTCTTATCCCCCACATTCGTATCTCTGGGCGGACATGATTTTTTAAAAGTTACCCCTCACCTGATCTGGCTTAGAATCCTTCGTGTTTCTTCTCTCTCTCTCTCTCTCTCTCTCTCTCTCTCTCTCTCTCTCTCTCTCTCTCTCTCTCTCTCTCTCTCTCTCTCTCTCTCTCTCTCTCTCTCTCTCTCTCTCTCTCCCTCTGCCTCCCTCTCCCTCCCAATTTCCGTCGTCCCGCCATGCAAAACGCCACTTCGTCAACTCCCTTTTTTATCCCTCGGCGACCTACCCGATTTCGGCGAAAAATCTGGACAGCAGCAGCGTCAAGGATTTGTGTCGAATTTCGTGATACCGTTGTCTCGTGTGGCTAATATCTATGATCACCGTGGCTGTGTTGGTGGTGTTGTTGTTGTAGTTGTTATTTTGTCTGTCGTTCACTCGTTCTAATATTCACTCGTTCGCTCGTTCGTTCGTTATCTCGCTCACTCGTTCACTCACTCTTGTACTCATTAGTTCATTCACTCTCGCATTCACTAGTTCCCTCGCTCTAACACTCATTTGCTCGCTCGTTCGCTAATGACACTCGTTTGCTCGGTCTGGCATCCACTCGTTCACTCGCTCGCTCTGGGACACACCCGTTCACTCTACCATGCACACTGACTAGATAATGACACAAAACATTAAAAATACGAGTCGCTCTTTATATCAATTCATGTCAGATCTAGTCATCCCCCGCTCGACAGTATTTTAATAAATGTAAGGCTGACAGCATTTCTTTGTGCATGATTATATTCCACGATTCAGCACGGTTGATTAAAATAATGTAGATGAAGCCAGACAAAATTAACACATAAAAGGCTGACACCATTCTCCGTGCATGACCATTTTCTCTACGCATGATTATATTCTATAGAACAGCACGGTTGATTAAAATAATGTAGATGACGCATGGCAAAATTCACAAATGAAAAGCTGACACCAATCTCCGTGCATGACTATTTTCTTTAAGCATGATTATATTCTACAGAACAAAATAACGTTAATGACGACGCATGACCCAAATTTCCTATTACCCTTACACCATTTAACACAATTACACTAAACTGTTTTTTTTTTTCTTCACGTAATCAAGAGCCTATATAGTCCGTACCCTAATTTGAAAAAAAAAAATCAATATCCACGTTGCCATGGTTATTGACTATCAATACACAGACGTCTATCGATCTCATCCGCTGTGGAAATCACCGCCGTCGATAAAATCTCTTTCGGGGAATCATGTGCCGTCGTAATCGTTACTTTAATTCGCCCAATCATTTCTGATAACCGAATCCGACGATTAGCAATAACCGTTACCCTGCCGATCGAACAATTGCATAATGCAAGATTTCCTCGAATTAGTGAATGGCAAAGTCTGCTTTATCTCGCTTGATTACTGTCGATCAATCCGACGGACAGAGTAAGTTTATTCTAAGTAATATTAAGTAGTAATAGTGATTGATGATCATGATAACAATGCTAATAACAATAATAATAATAATGAGTGAGTGAGAGAGAGAGAGAGATAGAGAGAGAGAGAGAGAGAGAGAGAGAGAGAGATCATCGACCCGACCGTGCCTCTGATGTCTGCTTGCTTGCCTGCCTGCCTGCCTGCTTGCCCCACCTTCCGCCCAGCAGATGAGATGGGAGGGCGGAAGGGAGACGAGGAGAGGGAGGGGGGTAGGGAGGGAGGGAGGGAGGGAGGGAGGGAGGGAGGGAGGGGAGGGGAGGGAGGAGGGAGAGAGAGAGAGAGAGAGAGAGAGAGAGAGAGAGAGAGAGAGAGAGAGAGAGAGAGAGAGAGAGAGAGAGAGAGAGAGGAGAAGAGGGGAGGAGGGAGAAGCATGAAAACTGTCATAATAAAAAAGAAAAATAATCGAGGCAAGACCAGGGGCGAGACGGAGAAAACCCCCGGAAATAAAATTGAGTGCAGTCACTAGTTCCAACAGGACCCACTCCAACCCCCCCGCAGAGTCACTAAAACTACAGCGGCGTTCACTTCACCTAACCCACTTCCGACCTCACCCACCCCACTCTTGTTTTCCCCACATAGCTTCATTTTCCCCGACCATCCACGATTTCCTCCGTACCTCCATTTTACCCCAAAACTCCTTCTTTCCCCGAGCAATAAGCAGCACTATTTTCCCCAACAGCCCTTTTTCTCCCGATCTCAAATACCCTTCTCCCCTAATCACTCCTAACTCCTCCACCTTCTTTAACAGCCTTTCTTCATCCCTTAACCTCACACACTAATACAAACACAGACACATTTCACCCCCTCCTTATCATCTCTCCCTCCCTCCCCCCCTCCATCGAACCTCGTCCCTAACCACGTCGTCTTTAGTCTTCGTACTCGACCCCCCCCCCACCCCCACGCGCTCGCTCACGCCCTCTGGCCTTCCCGCTCAAGCCTCGTCCATTCCGAACAGGTGGGTGGGTGCCTCTCGTAATCCCTCAATTAAAAGTATTAATGGCGATATTGGCGAGGGATGGAAAGAGACGAGAGATATTGCGAGATCGAGGTGGAGAGGGACAGTGGGAGGAGTCGGGAAAGAGAGAAGGAGATGGGGATGAGGGAGAGGGGGTAGGAGATAGGAGGTAGGGAAGAGGGGGTAGGATGGTAGGATGGTAGGATGGTAGGAGGGAGCGAGAGAGAGAGAGAGAGAGAGAGAGAGAGAGAGAGAGAGAGAGAGAGAGAGAGAGAGAGAGAGAGAGAGAGAGCGAGAGAGCGAGAGAGCGAGAGAGAGAGAGAGAGAGAGAGAGAGAGAGAGAGAGAGAGAGAGAGAGAGAGAGAGAGAGAGAGAGAGAGAGAGAGAGAGAGAGAGAGAGAGAGGGGGGGGGCATAAACAGAGCCATAGACACAGAGATGAAGAGGCGCAAGCCAACACCACCCTATACCTCAAGCCCACCTAATTACCTTTACCGCTATTTTCTGTCATTACCCTAATTCATGGCAGGCCCTTCAGGCACCAGTGCAGGTTTTCTCCGCTCTCTTCCATTCCCCTCTCTTCCTACCCCCTCCCTCTTACCCACCTCTCACCCATACCCTCCCCATTCCCCTCTCACTTGCCCCTCCCCCCTTCCCCTTTCCCCCTCGCCTTGCCTTAACCAATTCCCAAACACGATATAAACCCCGGATCACAAATGAGTCCCGAGAGACGAGGTTGTGGCGGAGATGGATGGATGGGGGGAGGGAGAGGGAGAGTTATCGGGAGACAGATAGATAGATAGATAGATAGATAGATAGATAGATAGATAGATAGATAGATAGATAGATAGATAGATAGATAGATAGAGAGAGAGACAGACTGAGATCGTGACCCAGCCATCAAACTTTTCCAAGACTTTCCGAGATCCGACGAGATCCCAACGTTATCTTGCAAGAAAGGGGAAAAAAACACAAAATCAATATAATACGTACCGGATAGCAATCATGACCCTCCACGTTTAGCAGAAACAAAAAAGGGGAGTGGTGTTTTTTTGGTAAATATAACCCCTCCCCCCCATAAAAATATCTGCCAATTGAGCAGTTTTTTAAAAGTCATTTGGCACTGGCTTGTAAGTGGCAGTTGGCGGGAGGTCATTGCATTACAGAGGTCTCTCGTGGTTATAAAGCTATCTGGCACTCTTGCTCAAGGAGGAATAGGCACTGAGGTAGTAAGGCATATATCTATCTATCTATCTATCTACACACACACACACACACACAAAAAAAAAAAAAAAAAAAAAAAAAAAAAAAAAAAAAAAAAAAAAAATATATATATATATATATATATATATATATATATATATATATATACATATATACATATATATACATATATATACACACACACACACACACACGTGTGTGGATATGAATATGTATGTACAATTGTACATGAGACGGGAAGGGAGAGGGAATGGGAAAGCGAAAGAGTATATGGAGGGAGGAGGGAGGAAGAGAGAGAGAGAGAGAGAGAGAGAGAGAGAGAGAGAGAGAGAGAGAGAGAGAGAGAGAGAGAGAGAGAGAGAGAGAGAGAGAGAGAGAGAGAGAGAGAGAGAGAGAGAGAGAGAGAGAGATGAACATGAGACAAAATGAGAAAAAGA
>NW_028234409.1:44125393-44127893 GCF_977035675.1 Penaeus japonicus
AAACCAGCTAAACAACACAAAATATCAATCAATGGAGAAAGATGTGTTTCCTATTGCTAGCTCGTACGTCTGACAACCAAGCGCATTTTTTTAGAATCGGCATCTTAAGAAATATTACATTACACACACTTAAACCACAAGTACAGAATACGCACGTGCGGTCGCTTATCGGAAATTGCATTATGTCTCAGATCACTAATCAATCATTTTATTTCGCCCTGGATGAAAACAAACATACCACTCGCGGAAACACATGACATCATCATTCTAAAGGACACGTTTTAGACTTTTCCACATAACTAATTCAGGAAGCAACATGCAGGTACACACAACTGGGAAATATGCACTACTCATTTCACTATTTTGGAGGTTTATTTCAGTGGATGAGATGTGGGACGAAAATAAATGATTTACTTCAGTTTTAACGCGTGTAGAATAATTTAAGGGACGACTAATTTCGGTAGAATTTTGTTCTTTAAATAATGCTTACTTGTCTGAAATGTCTCTTAGACCGAAAAGGCAGTGTATGTATCTATATTCTTATATAAATCATAAGTATATTAGCGTGTATGTTAATTTCAACGCACAATTTCACATACAAAAAAAATATATATATATTTCGAGAAAAAAAAAATATCGTACTACATGGAACATATACATTGTAATACTAAAAACAAATGGTATTAATACAGATACAAGTTAATAAAACATGTCCATATAAGGAAGCAGATATCTATAGTAAACAGATCTATATATTTCACACCTGCGCAAAATGTATAATTGGAAAGAGAAAGAGAGAGAGAGAGAGAGAGAGAGAGAGAGAGAGAGAGAGAGAGAGAGAGAGAGAGAGAGAGATAACTATCATATATATATATATATATATATATATATATATATATATATATATATATATATATATATATATATATACATAAAGGGAGAGAGAGAGAGATGTGTGTGTGTGTGTGCATATATGTGTATGTGTGTGTGGATACATATTTATTTATTTATTTATTTATTTGTGTGTATAACCATTCATTTTATTCCTGTTTTTAAATTTTGAAAACCTCTGTAATTTGTATTAATCACCAACGAATCGACAATCTTACTTTCATTCATAGTCACTGGTATTTATTTATTTAATTATTTGTGTATTTATTCATCATAAGTATTCCTCGAGTAAACTCACAACGCACCATACAGGCCTTTCGATTGCATTATATGGTGTCATGCGCATGCTTTTCGAAGCGAAATAGGGGGGGGGGGATACTCCAAGGGGGTGGTGGTTATACTTCAGTGGGGTATATATCTTCAATCGTGATGCATGGTACCATATGCTATGAATGGACGTCTACTCCCATGAACCCATGAATCCCTTCGATATATACTAAGAAAACCTTATTTGATTTTTGTTAAATCGCCTGTGCCTCATGCAATATTTGCAGGCTAGTACTTTTAGATGTGCAGTTCGCATGTTGAACTACTGAAAGCTTTCGCACTCTAAAATGAGGGGTGAGGGTTGGGGAGGGGGGGAAATATGAACACAGGGTTAGCTGAAAGAGGGGGGAGGGTATGAACACAGGGTTAGCTGAGGGGGGAAGGGGAGGGAATGAACATGGGGTTAGCTGAAAGAGGGGGGAGGGTATGAACATTAGGTTAGCTGAAAGAGGGGGGAGGGTATGAACATTGGGTTAGCTGAAAGAGGGGGGGTATGAACATTGGGTTAGCTGAGGGGGAAAGGGGAGGGAATGAACACAGGGTTAGCTGAGGGGGGAAGGGGAGGGAATGAACATTAGGTTAGCTGAAAGAGGGGGGAGGGTATGAACATTGGGTTAGCTGAAAGAGGGGGGGGGGGGTATGAACATTGGGTTAGCTGAGGGGGGAAGGGGAGGGAATGAACACAGGGTTAGCTGAGGGGGGAAGGGGAGGGAATGAACATTAGGTTAGCTGAAAGAGGGGGGGGGGTATGAACATTGGGTTAGCTGAAAGAGGGGGGAGGGTATGAACATTAGGTTAGCTGAAAGAGGGGGGAGGGTATGAACATTGGGTTAGCTGAAAGAGGGGGGGGGGTATGAACATTGGGTTAGCTGAGGGGGGAAGGGGAGGGAATGAACACAGGGTTAGCTGAGGGGGGAAGGGGAGGGAATGAACATTAGGTTAGCTGAAAGAGGGGGGGGGGGGTATGAACATTGGGTTAGCTGAAAGAGGGGGGAGGGTATGAACATTAGGTTAGCTGAAAGAGGGGGGAGGGTATGAACATTGGGTTAGCTGAAAGAGGGGGGGTATGAACATTGGGTTAGCTGAGGGGGGAAGGGGAGGGAATGAACACAGGGTTAGCTGAGGGGGGAAGGGGAGGGAATGAACACAGGGTTAGCTGAGGGGGGAAGGGGAGGGTATGAACATTGGGTTAGCTGAAAGAGGGGGGGGGTATGAACATTGGGTTAGCTGAAAGAGGGGGGGTATGAACATTGGGTTAGCTGAAAGAGGGGGGGGGGGTATG
>NW_028234409.1:44145393-44152893 GCF_977035675.1 Penaeus japonicus
GTGGTTGGCGCGGGACTGTGAATTTTTCAGTCATGGCGGAATTTCGTATGGCTTGTTAGAGTTCTTGATAAATTGAGCTATAAGGATCTGCAGCTAAAGCTTACCAATATTTATCCAGGACATTCAAGATCCCGCGGGGATGAAAAAAGACACCTGTAACTGAATGTATTTAAGATGTTTAAATGTGAAATAATATCTGATGTACATTGCAAAACTGAAAAAACAACAACTACACAACACAAAGAGAAAAAACTCTTTCCAGAAGTTTCGGTGTATACATGGTAGTAGCACCGACGGTTCATACACACACACACAGACACACACACACACACACACAGAGACAGACACACATACAGACACAGACACAGACACACACACACACACACACACAGACACACACACACACACACACACACACAGACACACACACATTTATACATGGCAGAAGAGGTTGAAGGCGGCAGACAGAATCAATACAGCTGGCAGCCGCGAGAGGGGGGTGGGGCAGGGATAGGGGTACCAGGGGCGAGGAGGGAGGGGATGAAAGGATAGGAGGGGGCGAAGGGAGAGATAGGGGCGGGGGATAGGAGGGGGCGAAGGGAGAGATAGGGGCGGGGGATAGGAGGGGGCGAAGGGAGAGATAGGGGCGGGGGATAGGAGGGGGCGAAGGGAGAGATAGGGGCGGGGGATAGGAGGTGGTGAAGGAGGGGAGGGGATATAGGAATAGGGAGGGCAGGGGTATAAGGATAGAGGGGAGGGATGGGGAGGGGGGGGGGTAGTGGCGTCGTTCAGAGCGACGGCTAAATGTTTATTGTGAAACTTCACAAAGCTGATGAATGAATTATGAAGCCCCGCTGCTCGGAATGCACTCTGGAAAAAAAGACTTGAAAAATAGTGGAGGACGAATAAGGGATGTGCGTTTATCTTTTTTTGTTTGTTTGTTTTAATTTGATGTTGATTAAGTGTTTATTCAGCATTTTCGTAAACAAAAAAAGATAGGAGAAATTTAATTTGTCTTGAATATTCAAGAGAGAGAGAGAGAGAGAGAGAGAGAGAGAGAGAGAGAGAGAGAGAGAGAGAGAGAGAGAGAGAGAGAGAGAGAGAGAGAGAGAGAGAGAGAGAATGAAACCCCCAAAGTAAACATCCTTATGCATAACGTTGGAGCAAAGTGACAATATATGCAAAAAAGTTAATTTACGAAATGAATGACTTTGACATAGTGACCTTACTTGAACAAAGCGCCTACAGTGGAAGGAGAAGAAGGCAATGAAAAATAATAAGTATACTGTAAAAAACGAAAGAAAAAGGAAAATGAAAACGAGGCAATATGATGATAAAATATGTGATTAGAATTAAACAAACTATATACAAATTGGGGATTAAGAGAGAGAGAGAGAGAGAGAGAGAGAGAGAGAGAGAGAGAGAGAGAGAGAGAGAGAGAGAGAGAGAGAGAGAGAGAAAGAGAGAGAGAGAAAGAAAGAGAGAGAGAGAGAGAGAGAGAGAGAGAGAGAGAGAGAGAGAGGAGAGAGAGAGGAGAGGAGAGAGAGAGAGAGAGAGAGAGAGAGAGAGAGAGAGAGAGAGAGAGAGAGAGAGAGAGAGAGAGAGAGAGAGAGAGAGAGAGAAAGAGAGAGAGAGAGAGAGAGAGAGAATTATTTCCACCAGGAAACACAGTCGCTAGCGACATGCCTGCTCTACGGAGATTGAGTTAGCTAACCCTCTAGAACATGATGGCATGGACATAAACACGGACACACACATATATTTATTTATTTGTCTGTCTATATCAATATATTGTATGTATATGTATAGGTATTTATATACATAGAAAACACTTATATACCCGCAAATTTCTTTTAGAAGTACAATCATTCCTGTTTTATCAAATAAGCTTACTTCATAGATGCTAGTTAGACTTTGATAAAATTGATAAGCAGTTAGAGCTTTCTATTAAATTATAGATTCAGGATTAAACATATCTTGCATTACGTTAGGTAATTGGTCTTATATGAGTCTTAGATGAATTTAACACTGAGAACAGATGCTGCCATACCTTTGGGAATTTTCTAGATCAATCAAATTCTCATTGCTGATAATGTGTAAGATCGTAGCAAGCGGTATCCCAAAGTTTATAACCGTACTTTGCATATCCCGTGATGATCTTAATAGGCGATCAGCGTGATCATGCTTCAGGAGTCAAACAAATTCGGATATCCATACAAATAATCTCTACCTTTTGTTCCGGCATCATGTGCAATATTTCCAGCCACTTTATTGAGCACGTTCAAGGGTAGGATCACATTGTAAGTCCCGGAAAACGACTCTTGAGTCTCGGTTTAATAAGAATTCTGTAACTAGAATTGTTCCTGCCGACTGCCAGCCGCACCCAAGACTATATTTTCTTATTCTGGGAATAGATTATTATAACGAAGATATATGAATCATAGTGTTGAAAAACTACTATGCGTCGCCTCCCTTTTTGGCAGGAAGCATTCGTGTCAATACAAGGCTGGTGCTAGCTCTATAGAGGCCTATAAGGGCAATAGAATGTGGGGTATTTTGGGTAAACAGTGAGTGTTGTAGATGGCATAACGGTAACTGCTGAAAATTAGATAATGTCAGTGAAAAAGTTGGCCGCTCCTAACATACGTGCACCATGCTCTATCCCAGACTTAAAAGTCCGTCATTTTAGCATTAATATCCACTGCTAATAATTTCACGGTGCGCACTGTAAATGACAAGTGCATATTGCTTTAATATAAAAGTAGAGCAGTAGTGCTTTTAGGGGCTCTTGTATAAACTACTTCAGGTCGAAATTTTCCATGGTGGACTACAACAACCATGTGAAGTCCTACGGCCATGTTCAGTCGGGATACATATTTGTACGTTACTTGCAGCCAGGAGCTTGTGCATGGAGTTGTATTGGCATTGAAGCTCGGGTTTCGTTGTTCATGGAACTATGTTTGGGGTTCTCTGTCTGCTTCAATTCTAAATATTGAAATGACGTATACTATTCTTTCGTAAGCAGAGGGTTCTTTGAATTGTTTTAAGGGCACCGAGAATAAGCCACATGGCTTCACTCTTAACAGTTTTTAAATTGGGTCGAATAGAGCCAGGTGTAGGACATGATAAGAATGACCACAAGCAGTGGAGATAAAATAGTTAAACAGTATTGACATAAACACCGTGTTTTTTGTCCATACTAGCCCTGAGTGATACTCAGCTGTTCCCGTTTTTTCTTCTTATTTCCAATATTGACAGTCACTTCGGTATGCTTGAATCAGTTGTGACTTGATAACCAAGATTAGCAAGCCACATCATGTAACCCTCATTGAGAGCATATCAAGATTTTTTTTAAAATTCTCTTTTCGGGTGAGGATTTCATGTTAATACCACAAACATACCAAATGACTGATACATCGTCAATGATCTGTGCATTAGAATGACAAATAACATAAGGCTAAGCACACCGCCTTGAACTGTGCCGAGTTCCTTAAGAATAACCGCTTTTTACTTGATTTTAAAGAACATAGGCAGATTTAAATGAAAGTTGAAAGTTTACTTTGGATTAGCCAGTTGCTTAAGAATGCTTTCTCAGTTTGCAATGTGACAAAAATGATTTTAGATCATGGTATACAGTTTTTATGCCTGGTTGTTAGTTTAACAAGGACTCTGCTACAAGTATTGACGACTACGCTTTGGGGAAAATCAATGGTCTAAGCCTGATGTAAACGGTCGACCTCATGTGAGCCAAAGAGAGCTGTTATGGGGCCCTTGAATGCTTGGGGAGAATCTTACTAATCTGTTTAGTTTACCCTATAATGCCTCCATTTTCTGTAACTCTCCTGTATATTTGAATAAAATTTGTATGAAGATAAGTTGTATTATATGTATACATACATACACACACACACACACACACACACACACACACACACACACACACACACACACACACACACACACACACACATATATATATATATATATATATATATATATATGTATATATATATATATATATATATATATATATATATACACACATATATATATATTTAAGACGAGAAAGGAGAGAGTAAACTACTTCACTCATGGATTTACATAGACCTTTTAAAACAAAAAAACAAACAAACTTAAAACAACCTCCCCATTAAAGCCACGGCAATACTCTTCTATAACTCAGCTCATTAAAACCATAATCCAGCAATATACTTATATTTTTCCTGTCAAGCATGCGACCAGAACAAAAACAACATAAAAAAAGCCTTTCTTAACGCGGCCCTGTCATTACTTGCGCATTCATCAGGCCGTTCGCAGAAGCAGAGAAAGAGAGAAAGAGAGCGAGAGAAAAGCAGAGAAAGAGAGAAAGAGAGCGAGAGAAAAGCAGAGAAAGAGAGAAAGAGAGCGAGAGAAAAGCAGAGAAAGAGAGAAAGAGAGCGAGAGAAAAGCAGAGAAAGAGAGAAAGAGAGCGAGAGAAAAGCAGAGAAAGAGAGAAAGAGAGCGAGAGAAAGAAAGAGAGCGAGAGAAAGAGGAAGAGGAAGAGCGAGAGAAAGAAAAGAGAAAGAGAGCGAGAGAAAAGCAGAGAAAGAGAAAGAGAGAAAGAGAGCGAGAGAAAAGCAGAGAAAGAGAGAAAGAGAGCGAGAGAAAAGCAGAGAAAGAGAGAAAGAGAGCGAGAGAAAAGCAGAGAAAGAGAGCGAGAGAAAAGCAGAGAAAGAGAGAAAGAGAGCGAGAGAAAAGCAGAGAAAGAGAGAAAGAGAGCGAGAGAAAAGCAGAGAAAGAGAGAAAGAGAGCGAGAGAAAAGCAGAGAAAGAGAGAAAGAGAGCGAGAGAAAAGCAGAGAAAGAGAGAAAGAGAGCGAGAGAAAAGCAGAGAAAGAGAGAAAGAGAGCGAGAGAAAAGCAGAGAAAGAGAGAAAGAGAGCGAGAGAAAAGCAGAGAAAGAGAGAAAGAGAGCGAGAGAAAAGCAGAGAAAGAGAGAAAGAGAGCGAGAGAAAAGCAGAGAAAGAGAGAAAGAGAGCGAGAGAAAAGCAGAGAAAGAGAGAAAGAGAGCGAGAGAAAAGCAGAGAAAGAGAAAGGAGAAAAAGATCACTATGAAGAGCTTTAGTGAAGTAGCCTCTGAGGGAGAGGGTTGAAGTGGGATAGGGTGCAAACACACACACATACATATATGTGTGTGTTTATATATATATATATATATATATATATATATATATATATATATATATATATATATCTATATATATATATATACTTATACATGTATACACACACACACACACACACATACATATACTTATATACATACAGACACACGTACACATGTGTGTGTGTATGTGCAACAGTAACAACAATGCTAATGTTAATGGTGATAATAACAATTACATTAATGATGATACTGATAATAATATCAATAATGAATATGATAATGATAATATGATTATGATAATGATGATAATGATAATAGCAATGATCCCAGTATAGATATTAGATAGGATAATAATGAAAATAACAACGGCAAAAACAACAACAAAAGGTAATGACGATGACAGTTTTCATATTGAAGATGGTTATATAGTAATAATGATAATAGAAACGAAAAATCTTCGTCATAATAGGAAAGATACTAATAGAACATTAATAATAATAATAATAATAATAATAATAATAATAATAATAATAATAATACAACTTTGCTTAGTCACCCCCTAAATTAACTAAATTTTCTATAACACTTGAATCGAGAAAACGGACATGTGAACCGAAGAACACTTTCGTTCCTTTTCATTCTTTGATGTTATTTATTCATCGTAATATATATGATCCGTTAGAGATATCTCTCATAAATGGACTTTTGGGATTTAATTTTAATCACCAGAATTTAGTTGTTATTTGGCTTTTTCTAGCTGTTTTATGTTGGGATTTTAATTTCTGATTCTGCTTCATCTCACTTTTTTTTTTCTTTTGCTTATAATTTCTTTTCTTATCATAATTGTGAATTGCCACCATATGAATTTTGCTATTGGTTAACACGTAAACTTAGACCATAGAGTAAGCTGGTTGAAAGAAAATGGCTTGGTTTATTAGTAAATTTCTGTGATAGACTTATGTATTTTGAAACTGCAATCACTCATTCTCTCTCTCTCTCTCTTTATATGTATATATATATATATATATATATATATATATATATATATATATATATATATATATATATATATATATATTCTTTCTCTCTCCCTACACACACACACACACACACACACACACACACACACACACACACACATACATATATATATATATATATATATATATATATATATATATATATATATATATATATATATATACATATATATATATATATATATATATTAAGATATATATATATATATATATTATATATATATATATATATATTATACATATATATGTATATATATATATACATATATTATATATATATATATATATATATATATATATATACATATATATATACATATATACACAAACACACAACATACATACATACATATATGCGTATATACATATGTATATATAGACATATAGACATATATATATATATATATATATATATATATATATATATATATATATATATACATATATATATTATATTATAATATATATATATATATATATATATATATATATATATATATACATATGAATATACATATACACACTATATGCTTGCATACATATATAATGCATATATATATATATATATATATATATATATATATATATATATATATATATATATATTATATATATATGTATATATATGTATATATATATATATATATATGTATATATATGTATATATATATATATATATATATATATATATATATATATATATATATATATATATCAATCTATCTATCCATAGATATGAGATTAGCGAGAAAATACTGTTTGATATTAAAAATGTTAAGAATAGATTGATATCGATATCAACATTTATGATATCATTATTGTTGAAACCAATGGCAATATTAATGTTTACAAAAATAAGGATGATGAAAGATAGACAAATGCTGCAATGAACAAAGACAAAAAAAAAAGAAGATTACTCTCATAGGAGACATATATTGATACTTTCAAGATATTTTCCCACACACTCAAAAAATAAAGGAAAAATAATTGAGCATCGTCACATATCGTCAATCTCATAATGTGTTGCTCTTTTATAACCATTGTTTATTGTTGTTGTAATTATGAGCAAATTGGATCCTTACTTTTCCAGTTACATAATTTCTACTTCGTCTTCTTTGATACGTTCAAATAAATACGTGAAAGAGGAATAAATCAACATCAATGACAACAGCAATAAAACAACAACATTGACAACAACACAATGACAACGACAACAAGGACAACAACAACGGTGACAACGACAACAACAATAATGACGAAAACAACGACAACAACAATGACAACAACAACACAATGACAACAACAAAAGCAACAATA
>NW_028234409.1:44162893-44170393 GCF_977035675.1 Penaeus japonicus
TGAAGGTTCTATGTTAGAATCTTCACCGGACTCTTTTGTGATTCTAGAGAGAGCGATTTCTTCCCCTTTTTTCAAGAATGAATTAATTGATGAATAAATGAGTAAGTGAGGAATAATATATTGATGATTAAATAAGGGAATGAGGAGTTGATAGATAGACGAATAAATAAGTAAATGAGGAAACACTTGAATAACCAAACATGAAGAATTGAACAATTGAACAAACAAATATATTAAATTAACAAATAAACGACTCAAAAAACAAACAAACAACCCAAACAAAAAAATATAAAAAAGCCAAAACCAAAACCCACAAAGCAAAAAAACCACAACAACAACAACAAAAAACAGCAACAACAGCAAACACAAACGACCCCCCCCCAAAAAAAAAAAAAAAAAAAAAAAAAAAAAAAAGTCACTTCGATCACTCACTATTAGGAACATTAAGTATATCCTCGAGACTCTGAGCGACGGGGTTAAAGCTGATGATGAAAGTGCTCAGGAGGTTCACGATCTCCAGAATGATGGCGATATTAACAGCCACCCCCTGAGGCACAGAGAGCAGGATGTTGCTCTCGACGTCTACGCCCAGGACTCCATAGCCCACCGAAGCCACGGGGAGATACAGCGCTAGGATCACTGTTGGGGAAGGCGTGAGATGAAGGTGGGTGGGATTTAGGATCACTGTTGGGGAAGGCGTGAGACGAAGGTGGGTGGGATTTAGGATCACTGTTGGGGAAGGCGTGAGACGAAGGTGGGTGGGATTTAGGATCACTGTTGGGGAAGGCGTGAGATGAAGGTGGGTGGGGGTTGTGGGATTTAGGGTTTTTTCATGTTGGGAGGAAAAAGGAAAACGAAGGCGTGAGACGAAGGTGGGTGGGATTTAGGATCACTGTTGGGGAAGGCGTGAGACGAAGGTGGGTGGGATTTAGGATCACTGTTGGGGAAGGCGTGAGACGAAGGTGGGTGGGATTTAGGATCACTGTTGGGGAAGGCGTGAGACGAAGGTGGGTGGGATTTAGGCCCGTAGTAAAGAACATGTGGGGTGGGGGGTGGGGTGGGGAAGTGGTGGGTGGGGTGGGTGGGTGGGGTGTTGGGGCGTCGGGATAATGTGAGGGTGTGGGTGGGGACGTTGCAAATGTTGGATAAATAATAAAATAGGTTAAATAATAAAAACAAAAGACATTTGGTGGGGAGGGTGGGTGGGATTTTATTTATTGGGGGGGTTTATCCTATTTTATTTATTTAAAACCCTATTTTTTTATTTATCCGCATCACATGGGTTTATCCACATTTTAATCCAACAACGTCCTACACCCTATCACATTTTCGGGTGGGTGGGTGGGGATTACTACGGCCCTTTGGGGGGATTCGGGGGATGTGGAGGGGGGGGGGATTTAGGATCACTGTTGGGGAAGGCGTGAGACGAAGGTGGGTGGGATTTAGGATCACTGTTGGTTTTTTTGGGGGAAAGAAGGCGAGAGACGAAGGTGGGTGGGATTTAGGATCACTGTTGGGGAAGGCGTGAGACGAAGGTGGGTGGGATTTAGGATCACTGTTGGGGAAGGCGAGAGACGAAGGTGGGTGGGATTTAGGATCACTGTTGGGGAAGGCGAGAGACGAAGGTGGGTGGGATTTAGGATCACTGTTGGGGAAGGCGAGAGATGAAGGTGGGTGGGATTCAGGATCACTGTTGGGGAAGGCGAGAGACGAAGGTGGGTGGGATTTAGGATCACTGTTGGGGAAGGCGAGAGACGAAGGTGGGTGGGATTTAGGATCACTGTTGGGGAAGGCGTGAGACGAAGGTGACGAAGTTGGGTGGGATTGCGTGTGAGTGATAGATAGGTAAATAGATAGATAGGTAGGTAGGTAGGAAGATAGGTAGATAGATAGATAGATAGATTGAGAGATGGAGAGGGACGGAGGGATAGAGTGAGGGATATAGAGTTAGCGAAGTAGAGTGAGAGTGGATTGTGGAGAGAGAGAGAGAGAGAGAGAGATAAAGATAGAGAATAGAGGGAGAGAAGAGAGATAGGGAGAGAAGAGCGAGAGAAAGAGAGAGAGAGAGAGAGAGAGAGAGAGAGAGAGAGAGAGGAGAGAGAGAGAGAGAGAGAGGGGGGAGAGAGTGAAGGTGAGAGAGCGAGAGGAGAGAGAGAGAAGAAGAGCGAATTATTATATATATATATATAAGTGATGATATATATATATATATATTATATATTTGATATTTATATATTCTTTATTTTAGATATATATATATATATATATATAAGAGAAGAGACGAGTGAGGAGAGAGAGAGAGAGTGAGGAGAGAGCGGAGCAGTGAGAGAGAGGATGGGAGAGAGGAGAGAGAGAGAGAGGAGAGAGAGAGAGAGAGAGAGAGAGAAAGACGAGAGGAGAGAGAGAGGAAATAGAGAGGGAGAGAGAGAGCCGAGTGTGTTAAGGGTAACGAGTAGAGAGAGGACAGAGACAGAGACAGAGATAGAGACAAGATAGAGATGGTATTGTAAAAAAAAAAAAAAAGAGAGATAGATAGATAAATAGATGAAGATAGATAGATAGATAGTTAGATAGATCGCTCTGCAGCGCCGCCGTTGGGGTGGTGTGGGTGGCCCCTAAAAAGAGAGAGAGAGAGATAAAGATAAAAAGAGGGGTAGAGAGGAGGGAGAGGATGAGAGAAGGGGGGGCGGAGAAAGGAGAGAGGGGGGGGAGGCGGGAGAGAGAGAGGGGAAAAAAGAGAAGGAGGAGAGAAAGGATGTGGTGAGGATTGTGAGAGTGAGAAAGAGAGAGAGAGAGCGCAGATGGATAGATATTTATTTCTTTGGAATGTGCGTGTTTTCATCTTGGCGCATGTGTGTAAAGTGTGTGAGTATGATTTTTAAGAGACTTTTGATCGTGTGTGTATGTTCTCATTTCTTAATATGTGTGCTTAATTCTGATGTGTGAATTTTATTTCTTTTTATTCCTGTTTATACCCTGCTATGTGTGTTTGAATCCTTAAACATTTCTTTCATGTATGATTTTTTATTCAGCTATTTTCCTTTTTGATGAACGACTTATAAAACTGTATTGTAATGATTTTTCTCTTTGATTAAACAAATTACCGAGTCTGTTAAGCATTGTTAGCATTGTTCATTCTTAAACAGAAAATGTTTTTTTTATTTGGATCCCGGTAACAATGTGAACATAAATCTTTTAAACATTTTGTTATTTCACTAATGACTAAAAAAAATCCTGTGGAACCTTTCTGTACACACTGCATAATTACACTATCAATATTATTCAAAAAGAATAAAACTCATTATATCAGACTCATGAGGACCAGGCAAGACGAAAAGATTGATATGGTTACGTCAATGAATAAAATTATGATTGCTAAAAATAATATTTATTAACTTTCTTCCATAACCGTAGGAAAAACGGTTTAAAGAATGTTCAGATGATATGTTTCTAAGTCAATTGTAAAAAAAACAATCACAACAACAACACCAATATCATTCTTTTAATACAGAACTGAAAAGTTTATGAATTACCTAAAAAATAAAATCCGCGTGAAGAGACCAAAAAAAAAATTGCACGTTTAATTGGCTGCCAAATATTCTGCTTTGTAAATAACTTAATTGAAATATCGTTTAAGTTTCCGTGATAACAGTTAGCTTTAATTTGATTCGCTGTGAAAATAATCATCATAATAATCATCATCATCTGCATCATTAGCCAAGAGAGAGGGAGGACAAGATAGATGACAAGCTAGCTAGTTAAAGAAAGATAGAATAGATAGAGAGAGAGAGGAAGAGAGAGAGGGAGAGAAGAGAGAGTGAGAGAGTGGAGAGAGAGAGAGAGAGAGAGAGAGAGAGAGAGGGAGAGGAGATTGAGAGATAGAGAGAGATCGAGCGAGACGAGAGAGAATGCGAGAGAGAGAGAGAGTGATAGAGAGAAAGAAGAGAGAGAGAAAGAGAGAGAGAGAGAGAGAGAAGAGAGAGAATGAAGCTGAGAGAGAGAGAGAGAGAGAGAGAGAGAGGGAGAACGAGCGAGAGAGGATGAGAGCGGCGAGTGTGTGCGAGAGAAGAGATGAGATAGAGAGAGATGAGAGAGAGAAGGAGAGCGAGAGGAGAGAGGTAAGATTGTCGGGAGATATGGAGAGAGAGAGAAGGAGGAGGGGGAAGGGAGAGGGTAGAGAGAGAGGAGAGATAGAGAGATAGTTAGATAGCTAGATAGAATAGATAGATAGAGATAGAGGAGAGAGAGAGAGAGAGAAGAATGAGAGAGAGAGAGAGAGAGAGAGAGAGAGAAAAGAAGAAAGGCAACAGACAGAGAGTGCGGAGAGAGAGAGAGAGAGAGAGACGAAGAGGAGAGAGAGAGATGAAGGAGAGAGAGAGAGGGAAAGAAAGACAGGCGAAAGAGCGAGAGAGAGAGAGAGAAAATGCGAGAAAGAAAAACAGACAGAAAGAGCGAGAGAGACGAGGGATGGAGTCTAGAAGAGAATAGAAATTGAGAGGAGTAGACGTGAACGGAAATGAGGAAGTGAGAGAGGATAGTAAGAAAGAAGCAAAGAAGAGAGTGAGGATGGAGAAGAGACAGAGAAAGAGTGAGAGCAGAGAGAGTAGAGAGAAGAGAGAAAAGAGGAGAGAGAGGAAAAGGCAGAGAGAGAAGAAGAAATGAGAGGGTGAGAGTTTGAGCAGTGAGAGAGAGAGAGAGAGAGAAGAGAGGAGGAGAGAGAGAAGAGAGAGGAGGAGGAGAGGAGAGATGAGGGAAGGAGCACAAGAGACGTGAGAGTAGAGAAGGAGAGAGAGACGAAGAGACTGTAAGAGATGAGTGAGAGAGACGGAGGAAAAAATAGAGAGATCGAGAAAGAGGAGAGAGGAAGGAGAGAGAAAGACAGAGAGAGAGAGAGATGAGAGAGAGATCACAGTGAGAGAGGGAGAGGAGAGAGATGATGTTGACGAGAGAAGGAGGAGATGGAAGATTAGACGAAGAGAAGAGGAATTAGGAGGAGAGAGATCGAGGTCGGTGAGAGAGAGAGAGAGAGAATTAGAGGAGAGAGTGAGTGAGAGAGGGAGAGAGGAGATGAGAGAGAGAGAGAGAGAGAGACGAAAAAGAAGAAGAAGACGGAAGAGAAAGAGAAGAGGAAATGAGAGTAGAGAGTGAGAGAGTGTGAATTGAGAGGAGAGAGAGAGAGGAGAGAGAGAATAGAGAGACGAGATTTCGAGAGAGAGAGAGAGAGTGAGAGAGAGAGTGAGAAGAGAGGAGAGAGAGGAGAGGTGGGGAGAGGAGAGGGGATATGTATTTATATTTATATATATATATATATATATATATATATATATTAATATATATATATATATATATATATATATTTATATATATATATATATATATATTATATATATGTATATATATTATTATATATATATTACATATATTATAATTTATATATATATATATATATATATATATATATTATATATTATATATTTATATATATATATACATATTATATATATATATATATATATATTATATGTATAATATAATCATATATATATTATATATATATATTTTATATATATATATATATTATTATACTTTATTATATATATATGTATAGAGAGAGAGAGAGAGAGAGACTGAGAACAGAGAGATAGAGATAGAGATAAATAGATAGATAGATAAAGATGAACAGAAAGGGAGCGAGGAAGAAATTGAAGAATGAAGAAAGAGATCCGAAAGCTGGAAAAAAACAAATAAAAAAAAAAAAAAAAAAAAAATATACATATCTTTTCCAGGAAACATGAATAGAACACCCACCCCCCCAAACCCCCCTCCTCCCCCCCCCCCCCCCCCCCCCCCCCCCCCCCCCCCCCCCCCCCCCCCCCCCCCCCCCCCCCCCCCCCCCCCCCCCCCCCCCCCCCCCCCCCCCCCCCCCCCCCCCCCCCCCCCCCCTCCCCCTCCCCCCCCCCCCCCCCCCCCCCCCCCCCCCCCCCCCCCCCCCCCCCCCCCCCCCCCCCCCCCCCCCCCCCCCCCCCCCCCCCCCCCTCCCCCCCCCCCCCCCCCCCTACCATCACCACCCCGCCCCCCCCCCCCCCCCCCCCCCCCCTGCAGACCCTCTCGGCCTCCCTCCCACACACCACCCACCTGCGAATCCTATAATAACGCTCTTCCAGAACTGCGACCGATCCTTCATGTCATTCTGGATGGTCGGGAAGACAGCCGACCCTCCGAAGGAAAAGAGTATGGCACCGAATCCCAAAGAGAAGGATGATACGGTAGGGTTGTTGTACACAGGCTCAGGCAGGTTGGGTCTTTCCACCAGGATCTGGATGATGATGACAGCGCACGCTACCACCGTTGACACCACAGCTAACACGGAAGCCTGCCTGGGAAGAGGGAATGACAGTAAGGCAAGGGGACGTGTGTGTGTGTGTGTGTGTGTGTTTGTTTGTGAGTGTGTGTGTGTGTGTGTGTGTGTGTGTGTGTGTGTATGTGTGTGTGTGTGTTTGTGTGTGTGTGTGTGTGTGTGTGTTTGTTTGTGAGTGTGTGTGTGTGTGTGTGTGTGTGTATGTGTGTGTGTGTGTATGTGTGATTTTGTCTTTGTGGTATGGGTGTGTGTTGATTTCTTTCGTGTTTATTATTGGTTCATGTATGTAAACTACTTTGTTTTGTTTTGTTGTGAATGATGTATATTAGTTTTCTTATGTTGTTTTGTAACTTACCAATAAGAATTATAATATGAAATAATTTTGAGTTTAAATTAACTTTAGTGTTTATCACGAGCCAAAAAACGTTATATCATTTAAGTATCAATTTGACTCTCAATTGATATTACATTTATGTTTATCTGTTTTGATTTTTTTTCGACGTTTTTTTTTATAGCATAAGTATCCAAAAAGTTACTTAGATATATTGATATGGAAATCAAATCATAAACACAGCTATGGTCTGTGGGGACGAGTGTCGAGTTAAATGTTCGCTAATTCATTGCAAAGAATAAGTTGTTCCCTCTAGTTGTTCACCAGCGCTTTGCATTCTAAATTGTAGCTCTGCGACAAATAAGCTTTTTTTAAATATTGTCCATCTCTCTCTCTCATTCTCTCTGTTTTTCACTCTCTTCCTTTCTTCTTCCCATACGCCTACATGCTCTTTCTTTTTCTCTCTCGCTTTCTCTCTCTCTCTCTCTCTCTCTCTCTCTCTCTCTCTCTCTCTCTCTCTCTCTCTCTCTCCCTCCCTCCTCTCTCTCTCTCTCTCACTCATTCTCGCTTTCCCCCCTTCTCTCTCTCTCTCTCGCTCTCTCTCTCTCGACCTCCTCTCCCCTCTACTTCCCCTCTATACTTCGGCGCCTCTCTCGCTCTCTCTCTCTCGTCATCTCTCAACTCTCCTCTCTCCTCCTTTCACTCACGCTATCTCTCTCTCTCTCTGCGTCCCTACCTCTCTCTCCCTCTCCTTCTTCCATCGACCTCTCTCTCTTTATCTCGCTTCTTCCTCTCCTTCCCCCTCTCTCTC
>NW_028234409.1:44175393-44177893 GCF_977035675.1 Penaeus japonicus
TGAGAGGAGAGAGAGAATGAGAGTGAGAGAGAGGGAGATGAGTAGAGTCCGGAGAGGGAGAGGAGTGGGGAGAGAGAGAGAGAGCGTACGAGAGAGGAGCCTAGACCGCGAGAGAGGAGAGAGAGAGAGAGAGAGAGAGAGAGAGAGAGAGAGAGAGAGAGAGAGAGAGAGAGAGAGAGACAGAGACAGAGAGAGAGAGAGTGAGAGAAAGAGGGAGGGAGATAGATAGATATATAGACAGACAGATAGATAGATAGAAAGAGAGAGAGAGAGAGTGAGAGAATTAGAGAGAGAGAGAGAGAGAGAGAGAGAGAGAGAGAGAGAGAGAGAGAGAGAGAGAGAGAGAGAGAGAGAGAGAGAGAGAGAGAGAGAGAGAGAGAGAGAGAGAGAGAAAGAGAAAGAGAAAGAGAAAGAGAAAGAAAAATCGAAAGAGAGAAAGAGAGAGAGAGATAAAGAGAGAGACAGACAGAGAGAGAGAGAGATCATAGATATATTGAAGGGCAGATACAAGATGATAGAGGGAAGAATGGAGAAAAAATGACATAGCATTATTATATGATCGATGCCACAATCCTTGCGTTATCATACAGTTAATCCAATCACTCCAGTTTAATCCAGTTTATTGTTTCATCAGCATGATTATCAGCATGGAAAAACACACCAAAGTATAGTGCGTTGGTCCACTAAGCCTACCCAGAAAAAAAAATCAACACACGATATAACGAAACACACACACACACAGCCTAATCCCCCCTAATCCATCTGACCTTTCGATGGCCCTGTAGAAACGGACACCTGGCACTTCGACTCACCCGTGTCAGCAAGGGCGCGAGGCAGTGCCAAGAACCCAGCGCCGGCCATCTGTGCCACCAAGAAGAACGAGGTCATGGCGAAACTCAGGCCCTTTTTGCTTGCTTGGTCATCCCCCTCGACTCCTGTCATGCTGAGGTTTGTGTCCTTGTCACTGTCCGTGGGAGATGGGAGGAGTCGGGTGGTGTTCGGGGGAAGAAGAGGGAAATGAAGAGGATTAGGGAGTTAGATAAGTGTCGAAGATGGATGGATTGGAGGGAAGAGGGGAAGGGGAGAAGAGGGGAAGGGGGAAGGGGGATGGGGAAGGGGAGTTACACGAGCATCAGGGACAATTGTGGGAAGAATAGGGGAATGGGGTAAAATGTATGGGGAGAAAGGGGAAGGGGGGAAGGGGGGAAGGGGAGAGGGGGAAGGGGGGAAGGGGGACAGGATGAATGAAGAGGAGAGAAAGAAATAGAGAAGCATGGTTGTGGTTAGTGTGTGAGGAGAGAGAGAGACAAGAGAAGGGAGGGGATAGGATGTAAGGAAGAAGAGAGATCGGAGGATGTGTGGATGGATGAAGAGATGGATGAGAAGTTTTGGGATGAGGGCGAAAGAGAAACAAAAGGAGAAATTTGTAAAAAGATGAAAAGAAAACAAATTATTAAACAAAATAGATAGATGATAGATGGTGGAATGTGAAACAAAATAGAAATACTAAGAAATTCATATAAAAACCTATAAATAATCTTCTTAGACAATGTGTTATAAATGCGTCTTATTTATTTCTCTATCTCTCTTTATATATATATATATATATATATATATATATATATATATATATATATATATATATATGTATATAGTTAATTATATATATATGTATATATAATTATATATATATATATATATTAAGTATTTATATATTTTATATATGTATATATATACATATACATATATATGATATATATATATATATATATAATATATATATATATATATTAGAGAAGATATATATAGATATATATATATATTATGTGTATATATAGATCTGTTGTATATATATTTATGTATAATTATATATTTAATATATAAATTACTATATATATATATATATTATATATATATATATAACATAGATATATAAACATATATATATAGGTTTTAGTTATATGAGTGATATAGTTATATAGTTATTTATAATATAGTATATATTTATCATATATATATACACTTTAGTATACACAACTGCTCTACACACACACACACACAAAAACAAACACACACACACACACTCGACTCACACACACACACACCACTAACAACACAACACACAACACACACACTCACCCACATACACACACACATATATAATTATATAATATATATATATATTTATATAATATATATATATTTATTGATATATATATCATGTTATTATATAATAATATTTAAGATATATAACATAGCACTTAAGTAATCCAGCTTATTGAATTAGAAAGAAAACGGGAACAAACTATATATCAACTAAAACTATAGCAAAGCTAAAAATATGTATATGCAATAACATAATCATAAACAGGTAAAAAAAATATAAAGCATAGAGTTTCTCGTTGGTGTTGTATGCTCACGTAAACATACCAATATCAAATTGCAACTAAAGTTAGGGTAGTATAGCACTGTAATAATGGCACATCACACACGACAACAC
>NW_028234409.1:44190393-44195393 GCF_977035675.1 Penaeus japonicus
CTAAGCACTAAGTCAACATTTATTGATATCTTTACATAATATTATAAAACATGAAAATAACAAAATATATAATGAACTGATGCAACAGGCACATATTCTCATAGACAATTATAGAATTACATAAACACCTATACACAGAGAATTACACACATACAGAATGCAAAACATGTAGTTATTCAGATTATTTGATGATCGTCTATGTTGCTTCCTCACAAGCCGCTGAAATTGACGAAGCAGTTCATTCCGAAGTTGTTCGGGTCAAGGATGGCGATGAAAGCGGAAACCGTGGCCGCGAGCCCCCCGACGACGCCGACGCAGATGATCTGGATGAGATAAACACGCTCCCACAAGGGCATGCTCCTGTGAACAAGACATTGCTGATAAGGTGTGTGAAGTTTTATGGCTGTATTAAGAGGATCCAATGAGAAGGTACGGGAATTAATAGTAAGAAGAAATCTAGAAATGATAGATTCAGTAGCATGGACAGCATGCAAGGGAGGGGATAAAATATAGAATAATGTCTGAATATTATTACATAGGAGCTTCTGAAGGCAAAAGGATAGCCACGCATTGTCTTGGGGGCATTCACGTACTACTGAATAAGTTTTAGCGTTAACATGTTTATATAAGCCAAGATCCTTCCCTTAAATTTTGTAATAGGAGTGCATCATTAACCCTTTCGGCCCCAACTGAATAATTTTCATTGATATAGGGTAGTTTATGATAAGCGGAACCTTTAACCACAAGGGATTAATGAGGTAGTATAAACAGGAACGTTAAAATGGTACAATAGAGCGTGCAGGTTTGTCGAACCAACATGATTATATGTTGTTTTTGAAAAGTTATTACTTTAAAAGATTAAAAGACTACACTGGAAATAACGTTAGCTTATAGCTTACTCATATAATAATTTCGATATTTTTTTTACATGATTATGTTGTAATATCTACATAACTAAGGAAAGGCAGATGACAGTTGTAATGAAATACATTTGGCACTGATCACTCTATGTGAAGTATACTTATTTGATTTACACTTATAAATATAAGTAAATGCACACGTAAATACATGAAAAAATAAATAGCTATTGGGATGTCAGATAAGCATATCTATCTGTGCATATTTTATGCACTATGTCTTTGAAGAGCTGACCTCAGTATAACATAATCAGATATCATTCACCTTACATAAGGTTAAGACTTTTTTTAACAGTGATATGGTGTTGTTTTATAAGCATTAATTTTCAAATTCCACTTTTTGAAAATAAATTTTCTGGTGATTAGTTTGTACCAATTATTTGCCCCTAAACTTTGCTTAAAATTCGAGCTCTATTTATGACATTTGGATTGTTTTCCTCGGCCTGTAATTACCCTCTCAACAAAATATTTCAAAAGGCGTCAATGATGATTTATATACTTAGAATACAAAGAATGATTAGTTATGTTTTGGCGTCTTACTTGCTAGTGACTGGTGTCAAAACTGTACGTTGATGATAGACTTACCGGGTTTCCTATTTAATCTTAACAGAATAGCATAGATTTTATTTTTGTGCCTACCGTGTCACTGAAACTTGATTTTGTCTACATTTTCTGTTGTTTAAATTCGATGACCCTTGATATGAATTCAAGCAAAGGTTAGTTTCAACAATTTCCCAAACATATAATTACTAGATAAAAGTAACCATCCTTCAAAAGCTAGATCTAAAAAAAAATCCTTTCTATGTCCAAACAATACTTTTTAGAGTTTCATTGCGTGTCTACATCGGTTTGACTGAAACATGCACCATGACAAAGAACCACAACATATTGCTTTAGTGAAGGCACAAGTTACAGATGACCTCATGTCGAACCGACTTACCTTTCTGGCCAACTGGGATCCTTTTGGTCCATGAGTTTCATATACATGAGAGGAGGGAAGATGAAGGTGTTGAGTGTGATGCAGGAACCGCCGATGAGGTTGAGAATGAGGCCGAAGTCGGGGATGGCCAGACAGATCACCATCTGCACTATGACCATACTCGAGCGGACCAACACACGCTTGATGCCGAACTCTGTTGGGTTGTAAGGATGTTTGGTTTCAAGGCGTCTTCGCCAATTGTTTTGTACATATGGAGATGTGTATATGGATATTTATTCTTTGATTTATTCTGTGATGTCAAATTCAGTCTCTATCTCTCTTATCTTTTTATCTCTATCTAACTGTCCTGTCAGTCTGTTAATTTATCTTTCTACTTGTCTGTCTATCTACCTATCTATATAAAACATACACACGTACACATACTCGTGATATTATAGTTTAGGGCGATAAAAACATACAGAAACAAAGTCCCAAAGTTCATTCTGCTTCTCTCACATAACGGATCAGCCAAAACCAAACAAGGAAAACCTCTCCACTCACTGTTCGGAATGCTCAAGATTTCCTCCACACTCTGAACGACGGGGTTGATGCTAATGACGTAAGTGCTCACGAGGTTGACGATTTCCAGGCTGATGGCGATCTGCACAACCACACCCTCTGACACAGAGGTAAGGATGTTGCTTTCCACGTCATTGCCAAGGATTGCGTAACCGGATACCGCCACGGGTAGGTAGAGTGAGAGAATGACTGTAGGGAGGCAGATAAGATTTAAGTTACTAGGTATATAAGATGAGTGTAGGATGAAGGGAAGAGGTATGTATTTTGGTATGTATAGGTAAGGTTAGTTGGTGGGTGGGTCGGAGAGAGGGAGGAGTTAGGGAGGGAGGGAGAAGTTAGAGAGGGAAAGAGGGAGGAGGAAGGGTGAGGGGGAAGGGGGAAGGGAGGGAGATAGGAACTGGAAAAGGAAAGAAAGGACAAAGGAAGGGAGGAAGGAAAAAAGGGAAGAAGGGAGTTAGGAAAGAAGGAATGTTAATATAGGGAAAAAAATGAGGAACACCTCAGAGTACCAACATTAGTTATCCGTCAAATTTTCATCTATAGCTTCTTCCACATTTATGTCCCTGACCTGAACTGGATTTTCTTTCCAAGTTATTTCCATTCCAATTGTCCTATTATGCACTTTTTGAGTTACATGGATACTTGCCTTTTCTATAAACCAATAAGGTGGAATTGCAGCTGACCCTTTTATTCCAGTAATTGACTTATGATTTCAGTTATTAGTAATCTATTCTTTGTTTGAGATTGGATATCCTAGAGCAAGGTTACTGAATTTAGTAGTAAAGTATATGGGAATTACTCATATTCTCACAGATAATTTAGGAAGGAAAAACTTTATCAGAAATGTGTCGGGAATTTTTTGTTTTGATAAAAAGCTATATAGACTTAACTAAGGCTCTTCAGATGATAAAGATCTCAGTGTGTTCAACAGCAACTACACAGACTTTGACTTAAAGGACTTTTTTTAGAAACTTTGTTATCACCCATTCCATGTAAAGTTGAATGCAACATAGAATTCAATCAAAATGTTACAGACTTCCCTTGTAACAGGAACCGCCTTGTTGTGGTGTGAGGGCTTATAATCCTGCCTGGACATATGGGTTGGGGGGGTCTCGGCCCTGGTCGATTCTCTAGTGATGACCAAATGGTTACTTCAGTGAGATTCAGTTGGTGGAGTGGCATGCCCCACTCGACCTCCCACCAGGTTTTTTTTTCACTTATCCTCGGGTTTACTGTTCGTGGCATCTGTTTGATCAGAGTGTTTGCCGCTTGTAGCATCCCTGTGAGCTATGTGTTTGCTGTGCAAGACATCCCTGTGAGCTGATCCTGGCTCCTGATTCTGGGATAGGCTAGGTGCATTGATTCCATTACTCCTCTGGGTTGTAGCACATTCTTCATGAGGCTGTCACCATAATGGGCGACATGGCGCCTGTTTGCTGTAAAGGGGACA
Source organism: Penaeus japonicus (assembly GCF_977035675.1). NCBI lineage: Eukaryota > Metazoa > Arthropoda > Malacostraca > Decapoda > Penaeidae > Penaeus > Penaeus japonicus. The sequence goes on from NW_028234409.1 coordinate 44,194,259, forward strand.
TGATGCAATACACATGAACTCCAGGGGAGCCATTGACTCCCTTCAACAGGGTACGGCCACTGATAACGTCTACCTGCTGACTATGATTCTCGTGCTTGTGAAACGTGTTCTCGGTTAAGGTAATTGGGACATCATAAATTAGGTCCTAACTACATTGGCATTCGGGGAAGTGAAGTCGCAGACCAACTGGCAGAGCTATTCGAAAATGTAGAGTGGAGGCTGCAGATCATGCTAGGGTCCTGCAGCCCCGCAGAGAGGACGCCAGAACCTCCCTAACTGCCAAGTGGTATGTCGATGCTACAAAGCATAAGCCACTGACGCTCTATGCAATCAGATCAAGAGGTGCCGAGGTGATCATGCACAGACTAAGACTGGGTTATCCTTGTTCATGACAGATTATTAACACAGTTGAGCATAAGTGATCGATGTTTCGAGCATTGTAGTTCTCCGGAGGCCACACTATACAACCACGCACACTTCCTCCGTTGAGGCCAGCCGAGTACTGGTGCTGGACTGGTAAGACAGTTGAGCATGACATTACCACATTGGGAGCAGGAAAGCCTTGAGGCCATCCGGACACCACGCTAGCGTTCAATAATAATGATAATGTGAGTCAGCATTAAATAGGTGAAGGCAATGACATAACCTTTTGGGCCGAGTGAACATTAGTCCACAAACCTCACGGAACTGAACCCCTGGTACATTCAATCGAAACGATAAACCTCAACCTCAACCTCAACCTCAACCTCAACGCCTTTAGTAGAAACGACGAAGACCTGAACCTGAACACCTCCAGGAGTTAACCCGTAAAAGAAAGCAGGACCTCCTTGCCCACCTGCAAATCCTACGAGAGCGCTCTTCCAGAACTGCGACCGTTCCTTCATGTCGTTCTGGACCGTCGGGAAGACAGCCGACCCTCCGAAGGCGAAGAGGATGGCGCCGAAACCCAGGGAGAAGGATCCCACAGTCGGGTTAGGATACCAGGGCTCCGGCAAGGACGGCTTCTCGATAAACAGCTGGATGATGATGACCACAACCGCTACCACAGTCGAGACCACAGCCATGATCGACGCTTGCCTGTGGTGGAAGTGGGTGGATGAGAGGGGGGTGTGGATGGGAAGATAGGTTTAGATGG
>NW_028234409.1:44212893-44217893 GCF_977035675.1 Penaeus japonicus
GCTGCAGTGAATATTTCTATCGTGCACCATAACGGCAGATTATCTGCATTATGGAATAAAGCTGTAATGTTCAAACCCTGTGTCTGGCATCACTATCTTATTTGTGCTGGATTCTTAGTTACGACAGACTAAGACAACCCTCACACCTGGTAGCAGCGGTGAAACCCTCACAACTGGTGCCAACTGCAGGTGCCACAATTTTGCTGGTATCGGACTCACAACTCCAGAGCCGCTACGCTGATATCGAGAGAATACGCTGAAGTTCCTGCCCGCCCGCCCACCCTGTTCTACCGCACCCTCACAGAATGATGTCAGCCAGGGGTCGTGCTCGCCTCCTATTTTCTTCAAAATCGTGGACCACTCGCCACGTACTTACATTTTTTTTTCTTCACTCTCACGTGATCACAGCAGTAAATACAACGCGTCAGGTAGTGAAATCTAGGTAAGGTACCCTATTTTTCTCCAACTATTTTTTCCACTCTTAGTAACCCCTTTTTCCCCTCAGATTTTTGTACCAATGTGTGTGTAACAAAAGGTATCTTTTTCGCATTATCTGTGTAATCATTGATATAATTCCCGAATTTTCTTTTTTATCGTTATTTTTTTATGTTTGTTTAATTGCATAATTCTTTTTCCAGATATTTCTTATGATTATTTCTTTTTCAGACATTTATTTCAAAGTGCGTGATTTTTATTAATTCATATTAATTAGCTGCAATCTAATGTCATTCTCAATTAGTTTGTCTTTGGTCTATTTAAAATGACAAATTCGAATTTTATTCATTTTTCATGTATCATATACATTGGTTAAGCTTAACTTCGCCGGTCAAACGCAGCGTAAAATGGATTCCACAGCCATAGATGCTAAGGGTTGCATAAGACGTTTGCTCTTACTGCGAGCCAACTATCTGATTGCAGATTGAACGGAGTAATCTCAATTCGCATCAGTTCCTCATTTTATCATTATTATTCGCATATGTCTAGTTCGAATCTTTCATAATTTACGAGATTGATTTTATTTTACCAGCTAAATATTATGAAACTATTAACAATATCTTAATTTCAGTAACGTTTCATTTTTTTTCTTCATTTTTATCAAATAATGTATGTATTTTAATTAGAATATTTATATGTATATTTGGAATTACTTTCAAAGAAATTTTACTAGGTCACTTGGCTAGGTCATTTCGTACTCTAGCAGGTCATTCGCGGTCATTCAGGACCTCACTAAAGTAAAATGTTACATTGCGATGACTAGACGTGTCAATCAAAACAGATGTGTTAATTCAACGATCTACATATAAATACTTTATGTAATTTTTTTTCGTTTGTTACAGATTTTATTTATTTTCATATAGTTTTTTTCTTACGTTGTATGTTACTTTCTCTATTTTCGTATTTTCTTTCTTAATTCATCATTATTATTTTGTCATAGTTAAGGGGGGATTTCGAATGTTCGATCCCACTAACGGTTTTCGGGCCCTCCCATCTTTCCTATTTCATCTAGCTGATTATTTTTTTTTACATTATGTGTATTTGTATGCAATGCATTTATACTATTAATATGACTATGATAGCTGCCATAGTTTTTGTGCGGTGCATCTATTTTTGGTGATTGCAGAAGACAGAAAAAATCCCAAAAAACATCGAAAGTATGAATGGCATGGCAATTTCCTTTTAACCACATATAGTAGACACAATAAAGTATCTTTGTCGGTATTGTTGTACACGTATCTTTTATGACAAATTTGATTCAAAAAGAAAACTTTGCCTTTCTTTTTTCGTAAAAAAAATCATATATAAAAATTCGCCATAAATTTATTTGAAGCAATTATTGTTTGATAATACCGGGGAAAGTTTGGACAAACGTGATGATTATGGTGCTGAATTTTCTTTTAAATCGGTCAATTACTGACAGAGTAGTTTAACATTTTGTATCTAAAAAACAAGTTTTGAGAAAATCGATGTTTTATGTGAACATATACAATGCTTGATAAAATCCACTCCAAAATGTATCAAATCTAAGTATATACATAATTTAACTATTCAACCATTCCTGGGAAGCCTGCCAGTGATTATTTAGGCAGTTTGAGGCCATGTTACATAACTTCTGTCACCTGTATAGCCTCTCAGAATCTAGCCTGGGAGAAACTGCTCACGTTACAAGGTTCTTGGTCCCCTGTTATTATCATTTTAGAATATATAACACTTTATTGATGTGTTATATATCTCTAATATGATAATAACATATTCATTGGGTATCAGTGGAGCCCATCCACCTCATTGATGCCAGGAAAAGGTATTCGAGATTAAAAATTACCACGCTGGTAATCTGGGCCAGGTGCCGACTTTCTTTTTTTTTGGGGGGGGGCCTTTTGAGATGGCAACAAGCTGTGTCTATAGCTTGCAGTTGTGGCATGGCTCTCATGTGGCGACGAGAAGTCAGGGGTGGGTGCGGGGGATGGGGTGGAGGGGCCAGCGACCGCGTCGTCATCAGCTGAGTTTGCTTCTTCCCTTTTCCACCTTTTTTTTTATCCTTTCACGATTCCTTTCACTGACAGCCTTTCGTTTTGAACTAGCACGTGGCATTGTCAATCAATATAAGTCAAGAACGAAGATAACTATGATAAATACGCAAATATGCGTTGGCAGGAGCTTGTATACACACATGTCATCTCTCCAGCAAGGCCTCACTCGCCGCTCTGGCGTCGCCACTCGCCAGCAACAGCCCAAGTTATCGTACCTCACCATCACTCAAAAAGTAAATCGAAAAAACAGCAGAAAAACAGTAATAAATGCAAAAAAAAACAAAGAATTGACAAGAAGGGGGCGTGTCAGCACTACTACGCGTTTAAAGAGCCAGCCCTTTAAACCGACACTACGGGGAAGGGAATGCATTATGCGTCTGGCCATGTATCGGCTTTGATCCGATGAGGTTCAAACATCAAGTTTTCATTAAAAAAAAAAAAAATGAAAATTTGAGGTCGTATCGGCGAAATCCCCCCTTAAGCTATCGTATTATCGTAATTGTTGAGTGAAGTAATTTTAAATGTTATTATTATTTCATCAATTCAATTTATCATTTTACATAGCCTTATATAATTTATTTATAATGCGATTTATTACCTTTTGCGAAATACAGACACACATAACTCACTATAGATACTCCATCTACCCTTCGCACTTTTGCATTAACTTCTTACATTTCTGTTCACAAAAACTTTGACACTACAACTAGATTGTCATAGCATAAAAAGAATATTCATAACCCGGTAGGACGACGTGTGCCATCCATGATAATTCTTTTATCGCCCTCGTTTTGTTGGACATTAAGTGGATAGTTATTTGCACAAGTTTCTCGCCTAACTAATCTCTCTACTAATCCCTCCTCTCCCAATCACTTATCTGATTGATTTTTATGTTGATGACTAAAAAACTCGATATTGATAATACTTCTGGTTTTTGTTTTACTTTCAATACGCTCATTCATTATTTTTTTTACCATTCTTGACTTTGCAGCATTTCCTCTGTTAAAGAAAATTAACCACTTTGAGGATAAGATTCGTTTTTTTCATCACATTTACCTAGTCTCGGCCTTTCATAGCCCACCTCCATGAGGATGAGACTCGGGTGCTTCTTTTTTTTTCTTTCACTCATCACAACGACCGCCAAACCAGTCATTTAGTTTATAGATATTCCGGGTCTGCCCCGATGTTTGGCTGAGAGAGCCACGACGGTCTCACGAGAAGGCGTCCATTGTACCGACCTGTAATACAGTCCACTGCGAAGTACCACGAGTAGGGTTACTTTTCGCCCGGCGCAGCTCCGGCAGTTTTTCGGCTAACAGAGCCATGAGTATTGCTCCCTGTAGCAAACTGACCCAGCATACGGTCACGAAAAGAAGAGATACCGCCAGCACGGTAACATTTTTCGGCAAAGCAGCCACGCCTCCCTTGGAGAACTTATTCTCGGGTAAGGTAACGACCATATCATGGTCATATGATTAAACACTTATATGTAACCTTTCGATATTAATGATGTCTAATTCTTTTACTTTCAGATTTCTTCGAATGGCGAACATGAGCTGTGAATTCCTTTTGTTTTGTGATTTTATTTCTTCTTACACTGGATATTAACTTCCGTTCTTATTCCAGGCCTCCCATCACAATTCAAAACATCATGTGCGTTCTCCGAAATCGAACTTAGTATACCCATATCTACTCTTTATATGTAGTATACTTACTCTTCATTTTTCAGAATTACTACAGCCAAGGTCACGTGATTTGAATTATCTTGACATTGCAATATGTGTCCATCTTCCCTGCATATGTTCAATAATTTTCTTTATCAAGTATATTCCAGCAACATATTCTGATGTTACAATTGTTGCACTGGAATCCATGTCTCCCTTAGTACTCTTATCAAAATTACAGAGGTTGGTTACCATTTTATTACTTACTTGACCCATTCTGCGCCGCAATCTACGTATTTCCTGTCGAATGTGTCGGTTAAACTACGTGCCGCATCATCTGTCGACGTGACGCAGAGAAGACCAAGCAAGTTAAGTTAATTATCATTACTTCAGTCTTTTCTAAATCATATTTTGATATATCTATATGCATGCAATATCTATATGTCTCTACCTCTCACCCTACTATTTTGGCACTGCCAATCATCATTGCAATTGCTATGTATGCATCGGGCACTACTCTGTGACTTCATTCCAGGTCTGCTTGCTTGGCAAACCAGCCTTGTCAACCCTGATGTCCCGACACCGCCATCTTGAGGACCAGCGCGCCTTCGCAACCGCGTGGGTTTCGTTGCACAATCAAGATGTTTGTCTACTCGGGGTGTTGAATCTTCACATTACGGAAAGAGAGATATAGTAAATGCGTATATTATTTCTCTTATTCCTTGTTTTTGCACTTTTGCCCAGGCATGCCCAATATTCTGATGCTATATATCTTTGCAAGTCGAGGACGACTTGTTCCGTAGGTGGC
>NW_028234409.1:44222893-44225393 GCF_977035675.1 Penaeus japonicus
GTTCGCCGTCAGTAACTTTTGGGGGACAGGTTTAAGTTTTGTGAAGGATGTTTGCCAGAGTTGGTTGGTTAATGCTGTATGTACGATTATGTATCTCGATGAAGTCAAGAATTCTCTCTCTCTCTCTCTCTCTCTCTCTCTCTCTCTCTCTCTCTCTCTCTCTCTCTCTATATATATATACTATATCTATATATATATATATAAAAGTAGGTATATTATATATATATGATATATATATATATATATCTATATATATTTTATATAATATATATATATATATACACATACAGCTGTGTAAAAAAAGAGACCGTAAAATCCTAAGAGAAAGACAAAAAGGTTTCTGAACAAAGGAGTTTGAAAATGAAAGGTATAAATAACTAACCTTCCTGAGAGGAGCTTCGAGCTTCCCAAGTTCTGGTGACTTTGTAATGAATTCTCAGCTTCCGGTTATTCTTCCTTTTTATTACAGTTTCTCCCACCATTCCTCCTGCTCCTCCTTTTTCCCTCTCCTCTCTTTTTTTTCCTCTTTCTCCTCATTTCATCCCACACTTCTCCTTTCCTATTCTTTATCCACCTCCTCCTCCTTCTCCTCATTTTCATCATCCCGATCTCCTCCTCTTCTTCTTCCTCATCTTCATCGTCCTCTTCCTCCTTCTTCTTCTCCTTCTCCTTCTTCTCCTTTTCCTCCTATAATCCCAATTACCAAATACTCCTCCGTCACTACATTTGTTATTTATGAATGTATGGATGTGTTCACTATATATAAAGAAAACAACGAAATCTCCAGCAAATCTTTGTGTGCTTTTCCCGTCGGCTTAGAAGGTGTTCTGGTTTCACTGGGCCTTCAGCACCTGTCAGGAGAACGTTCCCCTATATACTTGCACACATACGCACACACACACACACACACACACACACACACACACACGAGATTTGGACATACCCAGACACACTAAGCCTCCATCTAATTCAGTGTACATGTATGGTATCACGATTATTTAAAATTAGTGAAAAAATTAAAAAGAAAACACACACACACATACACACACACACACACGCACACACACACACACACAATCCACGGCAACGGACACACACCCACACAACACATATATATAATATAAAGCATAAATATATTATTAAATAGTAGTATATATTATATATATGATAGTATATATATGTCACATCAAGTAATATGACGACGAAAAGCTCCACTAAATGCGAGATCGCACGAATGAAACTAACCTAAAATAATCAGATACGATATAAGTACATATTGAATAGAACATGGATTAAATATAGATAGTTGGACGATTATAATGCAATACAGCTTTAGACGGTGTCTGTGCCGAGGAGAATGAGAATTTAAATACAATATGAAAACTCGAGGGATGCTGATACCTTTACGGTTTCGGTTAAAAGAAAGGAAGTCTCAAAGAAGGGATTAGATCTCCGAAACTAACAAATCCAGAGATCGTAAAATGCTGCCATGGGTTATTCAATAAAGATTTCCCGTTCCCAGTTCCTACGGCTCCCAGTCACTTCTGATACGAACCATCCGTTGGATACAACTAATTTTGGTCACTTTCAGACTCGTGTGCGAGTAGCTACTTAATACCAGCTATTGAGGTATTGACGTATGTCTCTCTCACCGTATACTATTCATATATAGTTCGATAAACCCCCCCCCCCCCTACACACACATACCTCATTTTCCTTCCTTCTCCTCCCGTAAACAACCCCTTTTGTTTCCCTGGCACGTGACTTACTATTCTCCGCTCCGGCCAACTCCTCGAACACCTGCCCGACCGGGTTAAAGGAAATGATGTAAGTCCCGAAGAGGTTGACGACTTCGAGGATGATGGCAGCTGTGACCACCCAGGAGGCTTGGTTGACCGAGAGGAGGATGTTATCTCCAACTTCGAAGCCTTGAACGGCGTATCCTGACACGGCCACTGGGAGGTAGAGGCTTAGGATTGCTGAAGGAAAACAAAAAAGAAAGACGATTGAGGTGTGCTGCCCTCTGGTGTGTGTTGCTTTTATTTATTTTCGGGATCTTCCTTATGCGGTTGGTTGGTTGGTTGGTTGGTTTTGTTTCTGGGAAGTTGGATTTCTATGAAGGATATGTCTGTGTCTGTTTTATTTGTGGATGTACTGTGTGCGTGTGTGTGTGTACGTATGTGTACTTGTATGCAAAGTCTATTTGTGTATGTACTTATAGGTAATGTACTTATAGGTATATCTATGTATATATGTTCTTTCAGGTCCGTGGGTATGTGTGTATCTTTCCATTCATCACCGTATTATACGAAACAAGTTTGCGTAAATATCGCACATATCACCAAACCCCATCTCTCTTTAACTCTATCTCTCTCTCTCTCTCTCTGCCTCTCCGTCCCTTCTGCAAGGCACTTGTATTGTACACCATGCGACCCAAGACATTGATCATATATTTCTACTTAATTCAATGCAATATCGCTGGCAGTCTGTTTTGACCTGA
>NW_028234409.1:44260393-44270393 GCF_977035675.1 Penaeus japonicus
GATAGAAGTTGTGCCTTACAGATTCATTCCAAACCGAAGCACCACAGACACGGAGCGTTCTCACCACCTCCTTATAACTAGCATGGAAGCCTCGAGCATAGACAGGTCTGGAGAAGAGGATGAAGTGTCCCTGCAGCAGGTGATTTTTTTTTTTTTTTTCCCCTGTTTGTCTCTGTAATTCTTATACCTTAGTATGAAAGTTGAATTATTTCTTTGTTCCACAGTAGATTCTGAGGGAAGAGATGGACAACACTATTTTGAATATTAATGTTTTAAACAGATACCTTTAAATGAAAAAGTATCTATGACATTGGTTATTTGTCTCTATTTCAGTAAAAGTTTGTATATTGTGATGGATAGTGATGGTCTGATATTATTTTAGGTACTCTAGTACTAAGAGATGGACAGGATTTACTTCTGAATTAATCATAGATTCCATAACCTTGATGCTCAGCTCAACATGGGAATCACGCTGTTTCTATTATTATTATTATTGTCATTATGATCATTATCATCATTGTTGTCATTGTTTTTCTGTTTTTGTTTTTGATTTAGTTATCAGCTATTTTTTTTTTTTTTTTTTGCCATGGAATGAGAAGTACCTTTACTGCAATACCAGAGACAGTTTCTTTATTTTATTTTTTCTGCTTTAGATCTTTATGATTACAGTTATACTGTTAAAGGTAGAACAGAATTAGGAAAATTATTGAGATTTTCATATCTTCAAAACTGTGGATTAGGATATGCATTTTCATAATGGAGTCTGGCCATCTTATTAATATGATAATATAAAGTTGAATTTATTAGGTAGCATAACATAATGCAAAGACAATATTGTATATGGCAGTACTTTACAACATACTATATTGAAAATATATTGACCGATATATAGAAAAAGGTATGAATGTGACTGAATAATTTTAAAAGCACTTAAGATTATTCTTATTTATATGTATACTTTTCTACATTTATTGGAATGAACTCCGTTTCTCCTATAATGTGGAAACATTTGATGAATTGCAAGATTAGAAGAAATAAGCTAGTCTGCCTTATTGTAATAAGGTAGATGTAATGTGCCTAAGGTAAATAATGGCATACAATGAACAGTATAGTATTTTTATTTTTATCATCTGTAGGTCACGGGAGAATAGACAGATAATTATACCAATGATCTTTTCAATTATCATTTCACTCAACAGAAAGAGTACCATGAGAAGATGACAGAGAACCTGAATGATGGGGCAGCACCTGAGACCCGAATTTTGTCATTTAAGAGTAAGGCACCGCAGGCAAAAGAAGGTAATTTGAAATTGCATGGGTAGATGTGTAATATATATTATGTCTGTCTTTTGTAGATATGTGCAGTTATGTCAAGACAAAAGTCTTGGGAGGCTTAACCCATTGCAGGCAGGGGATAGATTTGCTTGCCTTTATGTAACATGCCTTAACTTTTCCTATTCTCTTTGTCAAATATTGTAAAACTAGAGATATTTTTGTGTTTAAATTTTTGTATTTTTTTTATTGTATTGAGAGACTTTTATGTGTCATGTCGCAGGCTCTGTTAATTTTGCAGTTGACTGGAATTGTATTATAGGGTCCATATCAGCTCATTATTTTTTTTATACTCAGTGTGATAGAAGTATTACTGTTTTATGGGAGGACAAAAAGAAACTTAATATTTTCATATTCTTATAGTATCATGAGTAAATATGATACACATAATCATCTACATTAAGGATAACATGAAGTAGGGAAGAGGAAGGAAACGTGCTTATGAATGTGAGTGTCTCAGTAAAAGGCTGTGCTGTGTGCCACTGCTCTATAAAGATAGTGCTTGCTAGACACCGTGGATGGGTGCCATTCAAGGCTCTCTCCTACTGGTGCTAGAAGAAAGTGGTGCCATCTAGGTTTTGGATGTTAAGTTAGCTTAACCCACTCACGACGGGGGCATTCTAGCCTTGAATGTCACAATGCTGGGGCTTTCGAACGCTTAGGCCTAAATCAATTAAATGGCTGGCACAATATTGTGCCGCCCGGCCACTGGGCTTTTGAATGAGCGGTACAGTAGTGTACCACCCGTCCAGAGAGGGTTAATATTATGGGAATTATAGTAATTATGACTGCAACTGTCATCCTCACTCACTCCTTCCTCATAGGGCAATAAAATAGCACAATGATCCAAAATCCCCGAACGTCATGTACGTCATGATGCCTGTTGTCAGACCAAAGCTCCTGTGTCATATATGTCATGACACTGCAATTAGTTAAAATCCAAGAATGTAGAGGTTACACAATTGTTTTGGTATTAAAAAGAAGTTCAAAAGATTATGAGAGGTATGAGTTGCCAGTATAAAAGTAACAAAACAAAAGCTTGTTAAACATGGCATGTCCCTACAGAAAATTGTCCAAAGATTCCAATATCTTCATTTCTTCCAGGTCATTTGAACAACCACAAGGTTCTGTACAGCGCTGGGAAACCCACTGTGCCCAAGGCTGCCACGACAAGACACATTCCTAACATGCCTGAAAAGGTTCTTGATGCCCCAGAACTCCTTGATGATTACTGTAAGTTTAACCAGCATTGTGATTTTAGATTCTATTTTCCAGATGGTCATTCATGTTTCCATATACATGTGCATTTGACCATTTTGATATGTATATTGGCACATATATTTTTATATTTTAAGGACTTATGGGAAAATGAATTAGGTTAAAGGCAAAAAGGAAAAAAAAGTGAAAAAAATTCACCAACTATTTTTATGATTAAATTTTTTTTCATAAAATCTTGAATTTAGAGATCATGCCCATCTGTGAGGAGTTCAGTTAGAGGTCTCAAGACACAGAAAACATTTTTTATTTACACATTATCCTGTGGGATATTATTCTGCTTTTTGATAATCTAAAGACATTCTTTGCTTCCCCCTCAAAGATCTTCATCTACTTGACTGGAGTGTGAACAACCACCTGGCTGTAGCTTTGGGGAACTCAGTGTACGTCTGGAATGCTGGAGATGGCTCCATTACCCCTCTGTGCCAACTGGATGATCCTGATTACATCTGCTCCCTGTCATGGATTAAAGAAGGTTAGTTTTAGCCTCCATTCTTTTCTGCAAATACGTTCTTTGTTGGCGATGAGAAGGAGACGTTTCGCATGGAGAAAAGTATACATATATTCCTCATTTTGGTTCTCAGCCTTCATTCCCTGAGTCTTAACACCTTGAATTGATAGATATTGCTTTGTGAAGTTACACATTCTCTTGTACACCTTTCTAACTAGGTGCTGTACATAGGGCCCTTTTACTCTCTCCTAATTCTCACTTGCTTGTAGTTTGGTATGTTGCGATGCAGCCCAATATTTCATATGGTGTTTTGTCTTGGTATTTTGAAACTGATTTTATCAAATTACTGTTTCAAATGTAATTTGTCCAATATTGTGTATGCTCTGTATGTCTTATAAGATCAGTGCTGGAAAAAACAAGTTTTTGGATGTAAAGGTGTGAAACTGTGTTTCTTTAAAAAAACTACATGCTTTGTGTATTCATTGTAATGGAAGGACATATATGTAAAAGCTTGTTTTTCATGCAAGTAGTAATCATATCCATAATAGAAAATCATGTCTTCCATTAATTTAAACAAGGAGAGTATACTTCATAATAAAACAATATCTCTAATATTTTCTCTCAGTGACACTGTTGTTTCAGGGAAACTTATAAAAAAATCTCTGTTCAACCTTTCTCTTTGAGTTCCAGAGTATTAAAACAAAACAAAACCATTCTCAGCCCTTAAAATCAAAGCCCCTTTCAAAGTGTCTCAAAACTTTTGAAGTCTTCCCAACCAAGGGATTATTGTTGACCTACATTTCTGACATAAAAAAAATGAAATAAAGGAATGAAATGGAATACCATACTAAAATCACTGCACATTCTCTTTCTCTATACTCATACTGTAAAGTGTCTGAAATTTGCTCATTTTATAGCATTAGATTAAAAAATCCATTAAACTAAAATTTTTATTAGTGAATAGATCAGTCAAGAAGTTAATCAGAAAGACAATAACTCATCAATAAAAGGATCTTCTAAAAAAAATCAGATATTTTATTCATTCAAATATTCTGGAACATTCAGCCAGACCAAGTTTGCCATCAAATTCTGTATTCATGTTTGTTAAAGACAATATTCAGTACAAGACAGGATATGACCAAAGGTAAAAGAAACTTAAATGATTACAAACAAAAAATTTTCATACTGATGTACATGAGTTCGTTTCCACTTCCCCTCTTCCCTTCCAACACAGGTAATGTTCTTGGCATCGGAAACAGCTCGGGCGTCACACAGCTCTGGGACGTGGCGCAGCAGAAGCTCGTACGTAGCATGGCAGGCCATGAGAGCCGTGTCACCACCCTTTCCTGGAACTCGTACATCCTCTCCTCTGGGTCGCGCTCAGGACAGATCTTTCACCATGATGTCCGAGTGGCTGATCATCACGTGGCTACCTTGGCTGGGCATTCACAGGTAACTGGAGTCGGAACTTTTACTCTGGTGGTAGTTTATTGTTGCTGTATTTCTGTTAGAATTATTTTATTACTGTATTGTGTGTTCATTATTACTATTTTTGCAATACTCTACTACATTTTGTCAGTCGTTTGTTTGAAATTTCTGTGTATTCTCTGACAGAAACAGTGTATGAGTATGAGTATTTTTGCCTGGGTCTTATTATTTTGATCCCAACATTTAATGTCTCAGATATCATGTAATGAAAATAAGACATGGATATAAGAGAAATAGTACCTGTACAATATTTTTGCAAACATATAACCAGTAGAATTCTTTTCAACATTTCTAGAATATGTTACTGATGCAGAATTACCATGTTGATTGTTATTACTTTTTAGGTTATTTTAAGATGATATTTACTGACTGAAATACTTATTTGTTTGTATACTCTAAGATGTTTAAAGGGATGTAGAAAATTAAAGTATTGGTCTTTTCATCTATAAATACCCAGAAATAATAATCTTTTGAAATGACAGTTTTCCAGGAGAATTAAGATCCTTTTTTCTTTACCTAAATATGAAACTGCACACACATGGTATTTCATAAAAGTGTCTGTCCTTGTGCACAATAGGAGGTTTGCGGTTTGAAGTGGTCTCCTGATGGCCGACTCCTCGCCTCAGGCGGAAATGATAATCAGGTGAACATCTGGGATAACCTCAATACAACACCAGTTCACACTCTAACTCAACATCAAGCTGCTGTCAAGGTAAGCATCAAGCAGAAATAAGCAGAGAAAAATGTGATGTTGATTAAGAAATCCATTTTTTTCAGTATCTGCAAAATTTGTTCCTAATTTGTCAACTTTACCAAATGTGACAGATGGCAGAGTTAACAAATTTTCTGCAATATTTACAGTGTCAAGGTTATTTCATCATCAAATTTGATATGACAGGATGACAAAAGTATTTCTAAGCTCTGCAGTACGATGACAGACATGTTCATATTCCAGGCTGTAGCTTGGTGTCCGTGGCAGAACAATCTTCTTGCAACGGGCGGAGGGACTGCCGACCGCACCATCAAATTGTGGAACTGCACAACTGGCGTCTGTCTCAAGGATACCACGACCAATTCTCAGGTTGGCTGGTTATTGGTATTAGAGATGAGGAAGGCTGTAATATATTTAATATATTGAATATTTAAGATTTTTATTTATTTTTCATTTTTTAAGTAACATAACTAATGGTACTTGAATTTGAATCTAATCTCTCTCTTTTTCTCCTCTTCTTTTTAAAAGTCAGATTTCATGAGATGGTGCTAATTATTTTTCCCCTTTTTTTGAAATATAGGTGTCATCCATTGTATGGTCAGCAAACTACAAAGAGTTCATCTCTGGCCATGGTTTCTCGAACAATCAACTAACAATCTGGAAGTACCCAACCATGGCAAAGGTGGCTGACCTTACTGGTAAGTGGCATTAGGGTTTATTCCTTTTGAAGTTCTGAAATAGTTTATTATTATTTGTTTGATTTATTTGCTTTTGATCTAATTTAATTTGATTTAATTTTACTTTATTTGTTTTTTGTTTCTTTTCACACTATTTAGATGTTAATGTTGTCACCAATTTTACTTTATCAAGTCTAGGAAAATTAAATGAAACATTTGAATACACTTTCCCTGTTTTGCTTTATGAGCAATCATCTATTTTATATATTTTTGGATTCTCTCCGCTTTATTTATATCTCAAGATTCATAGTAATCTCACACATAACTTAGCCACTATTGTTACCAAGCATTACTGAATAGATAATTGAAAAGTGACTTATTCTGCCTTTTAAATCTAACAAAACTTGTGTTATCATCTGAAGCATTGTAGAGAATAATGACAAATCTCAATTTCCTTCCTGTACAGGTCACACTGGCAGAGTACTGGAGCTGTGCGTCTCTCCTGACGGCCAGATGGTAGTGAGTGCAGCGGCTGACGAGACTATCCGCATGTGGAAATGCTGGGCCGTGGACAAAAAGGACAAGAAACAGGCTGATGCTAACAAGGGCCATCCAATATCCATGCTGGCTCGTACTATTCGATAAATCGGGTGGACGATCGAGTTGGCCATCCTCTTCTTCCTCTTTTCTATTTTTTTTTTTTTATTATTGTTTTGTTACTAGGGGTATCCTAGAGTTCTTTTTAAATGTTCTGCAGGAGTGCATCTGATGAATGGGTGTTGTGTAAATTCCTCTTTTCGAAATGTGCTTTTATGTGCTGTAAAATATTAGGAATGAATGTACAGAATCTCAGAGTTAATTGCACAGAGCAATATCTGTAACTTTTAAATAGTTTCATGATGGAACTTGTATGATTTTCTTTTAATTTTTGTTACTGTAACTATGATTCATTCTTTAATATTCAGTATTGAATACAAAATAAATGTGACTTGCACCTTTGTCTGCAACAGTTACCAGATCACTTAAAAAGTTTTGTAATGATCATGAATCTGTCTCATCTGTCTTTGTCTGTCATAAACTTCTCATTTTGGGAAAAATCTCCATCCATAAAGCATTTAATGTTTTGATACCAATGATTTTATTCTGAAATGCGGAGATGGAAAGTCTCAAAAGATTGCCTTTTGCAGCTGTAAATATATGTCTATTACCTATGTAATTATTATAAGCTTTAACAGGAGTAACTTTTTCAGTGATTGATGTGTCTCTGGTTTACATATCAGTATCAGATATTTTTATAGGTATCTTTTAGAAATGATTGCACAGATTGTAATGCATTGGTAGCTAGTATTTCCAGTGATTAGCCACCTTTGTGTCTGTTGCAATATGCCTTCTTAATTTCTATAGCATTGTATTTTTTGGGCTTGAAATAAACATTACTTTGCTTGAGTGGCTCTTTTGATATTGTATTGGGTTATTCCAGTATGGTATATGATACTTTTTGTCTAAATCATGTGTTTAAAATGGGGAAATGAAAGGTATTAGTGTTTACTGTTTGGTTGGGCAAATGTTAAGACAAAAAGTAATGAAGGGAGCAGAACTACAATACAGTATTCCCTAATATAGCATCAGGACATCTGTTTACCAAGACATTTATTTTGATATGCTTGACTGAAGTTAATGACTTGAATAAAGTTAAAAAAAGAAGATGATAAGAGCCTTTGAGTAAATGGAAAAGGTATTTCACTTCTTAGCTAGGTTACATAACTAGTTAGGATATTAGAAATCCGGAATAATAGTTGTCCTCACATTATTCCATATCTGTCAGCATGGCTGTTCCTTTGACCATTTTACCTCCCTTCTATCTTCATAGAGTTTTTAATTTTAGATACGGGATATACTGACCTTGTACTAAGCATAGTTTACTGCCTGTTACGCTCTGGTCTCTTCTTTCTATTTTGTTGATATATTTGCTACAAAAGAGAAATAATGAACAGGATGCACTTGAACGTTCCTTTATCCTCCATTTTGACCAGGGATTCATGTTTGTGTTTCTAACTCTGTACAGGCCTCACATTTTACAACTTTAAATTGACTGGTTTCAAATTTTTAACAGTATCATAAAGAACAAGTGTGATTATAGGCCTATGCTGTGATCACCCTTAGTATGAATTGATGGATAACAACACAAGCATTGTATTTTAACCAATTAGGATTCTACGACAATATGAATCTGGTAACTTGTGATATGCTGGTTGATTTGTTATCTTCTTAATCCTCCTCTAGAAAACACTGACAGACAGTGCCAGAAGTGAGAGAGTCATGGAAGCGTTGTCTGCTACTTTGCTAAATATATCCTCTTATGAATAAAGGAATATTGTTCTTACATTCTGCCTTGACAACTTTACCACTATAAATCGAGAGATCAGTGGATAAAAAAGGGAAAGATTCTTATCCAATAATTTTTTAGTATGACTTGGTTTCCATTGTTTTTGTTGGGGCTTTAAACCTATCGATTGCCATGACTGTTAGGGTCTTCATATAACATATGTGAAACCTGATCTATCTGGTGTGTTGGACCTGTCTCCTTTCAGCATGACTCCTGGGAATTGAAAAAAACTTGTTATATCAGTGAATTGGTATATACAGATTAGTGTTGATAGAAGGGAGAAGAGGATGCTGAAATCCATGTAATTTTCCTATTAAACTCAGGACTAGTTTTCACGTGTAAAACTGCTTGAAAGAGGGTCAGATTAAGAAATGAATTTATATCAGTTTTACATGTCTAACTTTCCACTACATTCCAATCACAGCCAAAGACACTAGCATTTTCCTTTAAGACTTTAAGGGCAGCCATTACCATTGCAATTTGCTCTTAATTTTGCAAAATAAATCAGTACAAAATTTAGAACCTAATATTACATAGTGAAGGTTATGGTAAATGAAAAGCAACGAAACCAAACTTTGTGTGCTAATTTTCTCTTACTCCAACAACATAATCATCTAGAAAGGCATTCCTAACTAAAATTGCAATTAGAGAAAATGTAAAAGCCATTAAAAACAACTAATACTTTTTAGGGTGGATATTGTGAAGGGATATGTGGGAGAAGGAGAGAGAGGGATGGAAGTGATATTGTAGACAAGATTCAGTAGAGTAGAGGAGACAGAAAGAGGTGGGATATAGGCTAGTGTGACAGCGCCTTTTCAGAAAATTGACGGAAAAGTGCTAGTGTGACAGCGCCTTTAGGGAGATCCCTCGGTGGAAAGGAAGATCAGGAAAGAAGGATGGCAAAGGATAGGGATGGTAGGAATGCATAGGAGCAGAGCAAATGTAAGAGATGGGTTGATCTCGTGAAACAAAAAAGGAGAGAACAGAAAAGGATGATTGTTTTTTGAAGGTAAATATAGAAGGGGATAGGGTTGAGGTATTGTATATTTTTGTGGTCTAAAAAACAATATCTGGTTAAGGAGTAATATACACCTAAATCAATGCAGTAAGTTTATTCATGGATACGATCTATATGTATAAATAACAAACGGAATGGATGATGAATACTTTCTTGTGGGGCCTTAGACATGAAAAGAAAGAGGAAAAGAAAAGGTAAAATAGAAAAAAAGCTGTGTCTACAGGAATAGCTAAACAGTAAAAAAAAAAAAAAAAAAAAAAATGGAAAAGGAGATAATATAAAATCCTATTATGCCTTTGAAACTGAATATTGGTAAGAGTTTTACACGTGCAGACTACCTATGAATAGTTATAATCTACTTTATCATTCTGTTGGTATTTCGTCAATCACATTATGAAAACATAAATCACTTCCATCAATCACATTACAGTGCAATAAACTGGATAGATTGATACTCTACATTCTGTGAAGTGTTTTGCAATAATGGTTGACGATCATGCCGTAATCACAGATCATCTGGCTATATACCACTGCATAAAAGTAATGGAGATGCATTTGTGTTTATTGTCTGATATCAACAGTGGTAAGATTCCTTTCTTTATATTTGAAATAGCCAAAGGGATCTGATGCATTATTTTTATTATTGTAATTATCATTGTTT
>NW_028234409.1:44277893-44280393 GCF_977035675.1 Penaeus japonicus
ATTATATTTGCCGACATCATTATATGCACTTCGTGGTTAGATTATTGCCTGTTTATCAATTGGTTTTCGTCTATGTCTCTTTGTTCACTTATCTATATGATTATCTAACTATATATGTGGTTCCATCTATCAGCAGATTGTTATTGTTTGCAATGAAATATTATTCAGTCTTTCTATGAATCTATGTGCCGATCACCCTTTTATTTATATATGCACGTGTCTGTACGTCATTATGCTCATGTCGTCTGTTTATATATACGTTACAAGCTCTAAATTAATCTCTTTTTCGACACAGCTATCGACCGATCCGTTCGCGTATCTATTATTTACCTATATCTGTATCTACCTGCCCTTGTATTCATCGAAAGGTCGACATTCATTAAAATTCAAGGCGGTGACCCCCTCCTCTTCCCCGCCCACAGACCCCTCAACTTGAATGTCTCTCGACGACGTACCGACGTCAGGCCGCGTAAGGTCCGTCTCGAAGGTGGCGTTGCCCCTGTCGACATAGAGCGTCGAGTCGATGTCGACTACCGTCCTCATGTTGCCGTCCGTGTTGGTGAAGAGGATGGTCGGCGCCCACAGCCGCTGCGCCAGGTGCCAGGGAATCAGGTTGAGAGACGACGTCGCCTTCAGGTTCTGGTAGGTCACCCTGCTGTCGAGCCAGCTCAGCTCCAGGACGAACGACGCGTCCATGATCATGTCCGTCGACATGATGTTGATGGTTTCGATGAGGACGTCGGCCGAGAGGTGGAGGACGCCGGAGGGGTTGATGGCCGAGCGCGCCGGGAGGGTCTGCTCGTACTGAGGGCCGAATTCGACGATGGAACAGCGGACTTCGTCGCTCTTGTCCTGGCAGTCGTACTTCATGTCGCAGCGCAGCTTCATGGCGATGCACGAGCCGTCGGCGCAGGCGAACTCGCCGTCGCGGCAGGATATCAGAGACAGGTACCTCGGGCCGGGGTCTTGGTCACACTGCGGTTGCTCGAAAGTCCAGAGTCTCCTGCCTATCGGGTGCTCGTTCTCTGTGGCATTTAAAGTCGCCATGATAACACCTTTGATTTCGTCTCTGAATATCCACAGCTCGTTGGTGGAGTCAATGACATAGCCCGTGTAGCCCTGCCAAGTGGTAGTATTGAGGCCGACCTTCGAAGAAGTGAAGTAGTAGTGCCTTGTCTCATCCTCGCAGATTCCCCTCAGCGTCCACACCTGATGGCTCGGGATCATACACACAGAACAACTCTCTCTCAGACACTGCGTGTCGGACACGTACACGCCGAGGGTCGTCAGGCAGTTCTGGAAGCGCCATCCGTTGGGCTCTCCAGATCCCCAGAAAGGATCGCCTCGCTCGGGAAAGTCCAGCAGCTTTCCTGTAAAGGCGTCCCTCCACTCGTCCTCCTTCTGGTCGTCGGTGCTGCCCACGAAGAGGCGCCCGCCGTTGCACGGACTGGAATAAGGCTTGATCAGGTCGTGGGTGTCCATGATCTCTAGTGGGTGATAGGAACGCAGGTTTGATTTTATAACACGGACGCTCTAGAAGTCACTTTCTACGAAGATATGCAAAGGCATAAATTCATTCCACTTTTTGATGATTTCATAGCTGCTGCTATCTGCTAAGACTTACCAGGCACGGTCGTAGCGGAGGGTATGTAGCCGCCCATCGCCTTGCAAGTAGAGGCGGCAGAATAGAAGGGCTGGAGAGGCAGGAGGACGTACGTGGTATTATCTACGTCCTGGTCGCATACCTGAAAACGGTATTGGACATAGACCATCATTATCCATCTTCCCTCTTGAAGATATTCCCCAATATCTTCAAAACTCAAAATGTACGATTTCTTTATTCTTACTTTGTTGTCTGGTATGTTTTCAACCGTTACTTCAGTTAGGTTCCACTCTCCTCCCCAAGAAACTAAGTCACCCTCAAGGTCTAAGGAGCAGTCAGATAATGCTCTGACCTGCTTCTCAGAGAGCGCCCAACTCCAAAAATTAGTCTGCAAGGGGAAAATAAAGGAGATATATAACAGGAGACGCATTATGATAAAATGAAGACTGTAACAAGAATTTAAACATAGGAAGGAGCGTATTGAAAAGACATACTTAACCCATCATGATAAGAGTATATCTCATTTGAATCTTGCATGCACAGACAACACTCTTCTGTCAAAATTATCAACCCTCTAGCCTATCATATTTCCTAATTTATCATAAGAGAAAACCCACAAAATATCAAACCCTTAATATCTAATCCATTGTATCACAAATGAGTCGACTTGTATATCACAAACCTGAGTTATCTGGCCACTGAAAGCATATTTTGATCCCATGTTCACTCCAAGACCCAAGATGAGGTACTGGACGTCTACTCTCCCTGCTTCTACCTGTTCTTCTCGGATCATCTCTTGCCCATCCAAGTACAATATCAACTCAGACGATAAGCTGAAAGTAGTATGAGTCATTGCTCAACAAGCTTTGAAGTTTTTGTAAGCTGCGTGCGGCAAAG
>NW_028234409.1:44285393-44287893 GCF_977035675.1 Penaeus japonicus
GAGGGTAAAGACAACATTAGTACAGTCAACAAACAACAGCCAGTTCGCACTAGGGAGCTATGAACTATTCAAGTTATTGCGCTCCTAATCACCGATGTAACACGACAGTTATTGCACATGCGACAGCTATTGCATATGCATAAACAAACCTGTCTGTCTCTTATTATATGTTCTAGTGAACCAAAAAAGTGAGAAGGTCTTTCAGTATTATTGCGTGTTTGCCTGCTCTTCCCCTTTTTTTCTATTGTTCCGTAATCGGTGATCTGTATCGCATTGTTCTTTTTACAAAGACAGATATTACACGCGTGGTATAAATACCTTTGGAATAATAAGAAAAATATAATCGCAGTCTTAAGCAGACAATGGCTGTTTGTTCACGCATAGTTTTCTATAGATCGGAACTTTTTCAGGGTTGGCCTATAGTTCTTTAGAAAGGTAAAGATGTCACTTCATGATGTCTCTCTTTTTTAGTGTCTACCTCCTTTCCCACTCACCATTATTCTTTCTGTTTGTGAAAAGACAAGAGAACTTAAGATTCTGAACACTTGTAGAATTTTGAAAATTTCTTTTGGAAGACGATTTCATAACCTGAATTGAAAACATGTCCCGGGAAATACGGACATATGGCACCCCTAAATACAAACTGTCAGTCTTCCGGAGATTATTGAATTATATCAGATGAAAACAATGTATATTCATCAGTTCTAATTCTATTAATTTTCTTAGAAACATCTGTATTCGTTCAGCTCAGTCACAATTAGAACGACTCTGGATAAAAAACAACATATTTAGCCACGAACGTAATAGGTCTGATGCCTAAGGTTATGTTTCTCTTTTACTCCTGTCGCATATCTGTACTGTTTGTTGTGATGTAATCTAGTATAGTTTCGTTAGAAGTATAAATCGTATATTTTTTGAACAATTCATAGCTTTAGGATAAAAAGAGGAGTGTTACTTATCAATATTTACACTGCACCCCCTTTGGGAGAACCAAAGTCAAGTCACTGTGTTATCCTTAAAACCCCTAAGGTGATTGGTGTGACTCGTTGCGTTCTTCGGTTGTTTTGTGGTGAATTCATAAACAATTTATCCTTTGAGTACCGCGAGGCTTTGGTTGATTCCTAGAGAAAGTAAGTTGCAGAAGAGAAGTCGAGGTACGATTTGTTACTAAACTCTGGCAGGAATAAAAGCAAAACACACACACACAAAAAAAAAAATCTGGATATCTGAGACAATTCTATAAAAAAAGAAATTAAATAAAAAGAAAAACACTTAAATAATATATCAATCGTAATCTGTACTGCCGCGAACATCTGGTGTGAGCAGATCGGCGACCATTGATATAAAAGATATCCACTTCTATTTCCATCAAACCAAAATCTATTCATAATTTAATAATCCTCACTAACAAAGGAATCTAGTCTGGAAAGTGAATGATCTTTAAGAAACACAGCCCCTCTAACTATGTTGGTTTAGAATTAAAATTATGTCTGATTTGTCTAGTAATGCATGTCGGAAAGATGTAAATCTTGGCATGTTCAAAGGAAGATACTGTGTAGAGAGAAGGAGAAGAAAATGGAAAAGAAGAAGAAGAAGAAAAGAAAGAAAACAACAACAACAACAAAAACGCTGTACTAGTGTATATGAACTTTGTGTAGGTTATCAGAAATCAACTGCAGCTTTTATGTAATAATTGCATCATACACACAATTCCCCCAAAGTTACAATCACCCTTCTACCAATTTTAGGTCTTTATGTCTCTAAGTTCTTGTCCATTTACTTTTAAACAGAAGAGCATCAGAAGTGCGTTACTGCAATCTATAAAAATGAGCTATAATAAATAACATGATCTCGAGTCTGCAATTTCTATATTCGGCACCTTACACTTACCTGTAATCAGCGACATATAAACCACACCATATTTAATTCTACTCACCTACTTGTGGCCGAGACGTCACAAAAAGGACAAAGATACAGAACTGAAGACCTATCATCGCGTAGCAGGAAGTAAAAAAAAATAAAAAAAAATCGCAAGATAGGTGCTGATTCCACTCGACACTCTAAACTACGTGCCGAGTATGTTCATAACATGTTCCGCTACGACAGAACGGGACGACGTGAGCCTGATAGCAGACTGCAGACAGGTCGAACTTGCTTGCTGTCCTGACTACGTTGAGCCACGGACTGTGAAGTGGCCACGGTAGGGGTTGCGCTCCGGGAAAAAGGAGGCGGTGTTTCAGCCATGCACATGTCATGAGGACGGGGCCCGGTGTCCTGTAAGGGAAGCTCTGCTGTGTTCTGCGTAAATAACAATGGGGGTTTTAAAAGAATTTTCTTTAGGTACGTCTTTGGTATTCATACACTCCTGTTTTATAAGGAACAATTATCTTTCTCTTTCATCGATTCAGCGGAGAAAGTATGCGATAATAAGCCAGTATTATCATTACACATGAGAAAAATGATAGAGAGAGATAGATAGATAGATAGAGAGAGAGTGAGT
>NW_028234409.1:44322893-44325393 GCF_977035675.1 Penaeus japonicus
AAATATATCAAATTAAATTCGATATGTTGATACATTTGATGGTAGGTGATATTGTACGAGTAAAAATAAAGAACCACGTGATATTTAAGAGACATTTGAAAATATTTCAAATACCCTTTTTGAACAGTGTTCCGTGGTGTGATCATACGCATATTAAGTAAGAAAATGTAGGCCTATAGTGTTTCTTATCCCACCTGCTTAGAGATTCGATTCAGTGTGGACAAACAAAACATGAATCAGAAAAGCGTAAAGGATGTCCGCCTTGTTTACTTATTCCCGTGGAGTTTCTCAAATATATTTACATTTCGCGCCACCGTTTTGCAATGAGAATTCTTGCTTTCTAAAATGCGCATTCACATTTCACCTCGATGAGCGTACCTGGAAAATGAAGCTTCGAATTTCAATTTTTCAAAGTTCTAGAACATTTCATTTATAACTTTACCTCTTCTTCCCTAGAAATAACTTCTTAGGTACCGAAAAGTACCTGAGATTCCTCAACAAGATGGCAAGAATCAACAGAGTGGACACGAACCCAAGGAGCGGATCTTGCCAAGTAGTTTTTCAGTGGCATTTAGTACCTATGGAGAGCAGCAGCAGCAAAGCATTTATCAGTACACAGATTCTCTGAACGCCTCACTTCCCAGAAATCTATACGCTTTCTTAATCTTTTGCCCATCTACTTTTGTTTCGTATTCATCAAAGCATGTAGAGTATACATGTTGACTTGTTGCCTAACGCGTTTAAGCAAACATATGGAATCACCCAAAACAGCTCCCGGCTTACCTAAGAACTAATACACAAACCCACGCGCTCTCCCACACTCACAGGTCCATACTCAACACACACACACACACACAACACAGACACACACACAACACAGACACACACACACACACACACAACACAGACACACAGACACACACACACACACACACACACACACACAACACAGACACACAGACACAGACACACACACACACACACACACACACACACACACACACACACACACACAAACATACTGCTCTCTCATAATTTCTATCTTCCACATCTAATAAATAACCTCGCCGCTGGATATTGGACATAAATACATCCCTTCTTTCTTCTCTACGTATTTCCCTCTCCTCCTTAACACCATAACCACCCACCCAAAACATCTCCCCCCGCCCCCTACCCCCTCCCCCCCTCCCCCTCCCCTGGCTGTCTCTGAAGGGGGCGGATCCAGCTGGAGTTTCCCTCGAGGGAGCTTATTTAAAGGACGGCCAGAGAGAAAGCTTAGTTCAGTGTTGACTTACTTCAGACAGCGGTGACTTAAAGCTTCATCATCTCACCCGGAGTAAGTTGTGGTGTAATTGTGAGTTCGTGCGTGTGTAGTGGGGGATTTGAAAGCGGGGAGGTAGGGGGTAGGGGGTAGGGGTAGGGGATATACATCGTTTTCGTAGGTGTGGGGGTGAGATACCTTCCACTTGATGCGTTTGGGGTGTGTTCGTGCTGAGAGGGAGTGCAGTCAGCTGATTTGTTTCTATTTCCACTGTTTACTTAAAAAAAAAAAAAATCTATGCTTCTTCTGCTGTGTCTTTTTCTTTCTCCTTTTCTCTCTTTCTCTCTCTCATTTTCTCTCTCTCTCTCCCTCTCTCTCTCTCTCCCTCTCTTTCTCTCTCTCTCATTCTCAATCTCTCTTTATCTCTCTCTCTCTCTCTCTCACCCTTTCTCGTATTTCCCAACGATAGCGTCACACGAGTAAAACTGCGATAAGTATACATACCCAAGAAGAGAAACTAATGCTGAAACAACATAATATTCTTTATGGGCACTTATGTACGAGTCACTGAGCCGCATGAGGAGACCAGTCCCGTCACCATAAATCCCATTTAACGCTTTAGTGAACCATGATAGCCTACACTATCAGGAGCGGTGACAAAAACGATCAGATAATTACGTTTCTGAACTTAGCATTTTGTAGAAAAGCGATTTTTTGTTGTTCTTTCTGGGTTTCAGGTCTTCTGGATATTATGAATGATGTGAAAAAAAAATGTGTAAATATATTTCTTCTTTTTCTTCACAGAATGTGATTTTTTGGATTTCGCCTTGGAAAGAAAGGATTGTTTATTTGTTGTACTGAAATTACATAATGTGACAACAGCTGTGTGGAAGCAAAGACAAAGCATATATATATATATATATATATATATATATATATATATATATATATATATATATATATATATATATATAGAGAGAGAGAGAGAGAGAGAGAGAGAGAAAGGAGAGAGAAGAGAGATAGAAGAAAGAGAGAGAAAGAGAGAAGAAGAGAGAGAGAGAGAAAGAGAGAGAGAGAGAGAGAGAGAGAGAGAGGAGAGAGAGAGAGAGGAGAGAGAGAGAGAGAGAGAGAGAGAGAGAGAGAGAGAGAGAGGGGAGAGAGAGAGAGAGAGAGAGAAGAGAGAGAGAGAGAGAGAGAGAGAGAGAGAGAGAGAGAGAGAGAGAGAGAGAGGAGAGAGAG
>NW_028234409.1:44330393-44332893 GCF_977035675.1 Penaeus japonicus
GAGAGAGGAAAGACAAAGGAAAGGAGAGAGAGAGCGTGGGAGAAGTTTACTCGATGTGTGCTGATTTGTGCTTCGTGCTTTGGTGTGTTCTTTCCCTGTTAAGCTTGTAGTGAGAAATACAACTATTGACGAAATACTGATGCACAATGTCATTTATGAGAGGAAATAGAACTAGAGAAGAAATAACTGCCCTATCAACTAGAGTGAAATTAAGAAGAGGATAAAGAATTAACAGTTGAAATACATCCTTCAACTATTCTAACACACGTCCCATCTTCCTTCCTCAAG
The DNA here is from genome assembly GCF_977035675.1 of Penaeus japonicus. Classification (NCBI taxonomy): domain Eukaryota; kingdom Metazoa; phylum Arthropoda; class Malacostraca; order Decapoda; family Penaeidae; genus Penaeus; species Penaeus japonicus. The sequence continues at coordinate 44,330,682 of NW_028234409.1, forward strand.
GTCCACCTGATCTGCATGCCGCGTTCCGAGGACAACATCTGCGCCAAGTCCTCCAAGTTCCACTTCGTTAATGAGTTCCTGTATAAGGAGGTCGACGGCGAGAACAAGACGTACGCCGACCGGTACTACCCCGAGGGCTTTGAGGACGGCGTCGCCAACCTCGAGGAGCGCCCAGTGCCCGTGCGCGACCTTCCTCAGCACAGCGATCCCATCCAACAGGATTTCGTGGAGGATTCCCGACCCGTGCCCCTTCCCCCTCGCCGCCCGGACGCCTTCCTGGACCGCCTCCCTCACAGGCCGCCCACGGGCCCGGCCCCTCAGGAGTTCCGCCCATTCGAGGAGCAGCACGGCAGGCCCTTTGTCGAGAGGAGACCGGGCCAGTTCGCGAGGCCGCACCCACGCCCGAACGGACCTCAGCTAGGCTTCCAGGGATAGGGAAGGACTCGCCTTTAATATTATTATTATTATTATTATTATTATTATTATTATTATTATTATTATTATTATTATTATTATTATTATTATTATTATTATTATTATTATTATTATTATTATTATTATTATTATTATTATTATTATTATTATTATTATTATTATTATTATTATTATTATTATTATTATTATTATTATTATTATTATTATTATTATTATTATTATTATTATTATTATTATTATTATTATTATTATTATTATTATTATTATTATTATTATTATTATTATTATTATTATTATTATTATTATTATTATTATTATTATTATTATTATTATTATTATTATTATTATTATTATTATTATTATTATTATTATTATTATTATTATTATTATTATTATTATTATTATTATTATTATTATTATTATTATTATTATTATTATTATTATTATTATTATTATTATTATTATTATTATTATTATTATTATTATTATTATTATTATTATTATTATTATTATTATTATTATTATTATTATTATTATTATTATTATTATTATTATTATTATTATTATTATTATTATTATTATTATTATTATTATTATTATTATTATTATTATTATTATTATTATTATTATTATTATTATTATTATTATTATTATTATTATTATTATTATTATTATTATTATTATTATTATTATTATTATTATTATTATTATTATTATTATTATTATTATTATTATTATTATTATTATTATTATTATTATTATTATTATTATTATTATTATTATTATTATTATTATTATTATTATTATTATTATTATTATTATTATTATTATTATTATTATTATTATTATTATTATTATTATTATTATTATTATTATTATTATTATTATTATTATTATTATTATTATTATTATTATTATTATTATTATTATTATTATTATTATTATTATTATTATTATTATTATTATTATTATTATTATTATTATTATTATTATTATTATTATTATTATTATTATTATTATTATTATTATTATTATTATTATTATTATTATTATTATTATTATTATTATTATTATTATTATTATTATTATTATTATTATTATTATTATTATTATTATTATTATTATTATTATTATTATTATTATTATTATTATTATTATTATTATTATTATTATTATTATTATTATTATTATTATTATTATTATTATTATTATTATTATTATTATTATTATTATTATTATTATTATTATTATTATTATTATTATTATTATTATTATTATTATTATTATTATTATTATTATTATTATTATTATTATTATTATTATTATTATTATTATTATTATTATTATTATTATTATTATTATTATTATTATTATTATTATTATTATTATTATTATTATTATTATTATTATTATTATTATTATTATTATTATTATTATTATTATTATTATTATTATTATTATTATTATTATTATTATTATTATTATTATTATTATTATTATTATTATTATTATTATTATTATTATTATTATTATTATTATTATTATTATTATTATTATTATTATTATTATTATTATTATTATTATTATTATTATTATTATTATTATTATTATTATTATTATTATTATTATTATTATTATTATTATTATTATTATTATTATTATTATTATTATTATTATTATTATTATTATTATTATTATTATTATTATTATTATTATTATTATTATTATTATTATTATTATTATTATTATTATTATTATTATTATTATTATTATTATT
>NW_028234409.1:44375393-44385393 GCF_977035675.1 Penaeus japonicus
ATCGTTGAAACGCTTCATCCTTCGACTTCGTGCCGCGGTCCTAATCCTCATGGCGACCCTTGGTATCCCCGCCTTTTACTTGACGCTTCACTTCCTGCTCGAACCGGGTCTTGCGACGCTGAGGGCACGATTCAAACCGGCCCTCTGCCGCGTCACCTCAGCAACGACCCTCGAGGGAAAGAACAATTGCAACTGGAGCTCGTGTCGCCAGGGTTGCACCGTGCAAGAGATGTTTCATTGCTGGAGGATACTCGTGCATGCCTATGAGGAAAACACAACACATCCAGGTCGACCGTTCGATGAAGAGGCCACGGTACCTCATCCTACAATCGCTGTTGTACCGCAGCCATCACATCTAACGTCAGAGGCACCGTCTAAGACAAGCGACGCTGAGGTTGATCTTGGAAACAAAACTGCCAGCTTCGAAGTGTCGGAAGAGCCTGGGTTCGGGGCTACCCGATTCTACAGCAGCGTTAAGGGTTGCGGTTACCTGTCTTGCGAAACGTGGGCGTCCCAGTACGCAACCATCGGCAAGACCTTCGCTTGCAACGTTAGCAATGACAGGACCTTCGCCGTAGCTTACGCGAACTCCGACGAAGCGGTCGTGCAGGTCGTCCTCGGAGTTTTGCCGTTGATCTTGACCGTCGTGTCGCTCCTTCTCATGTATCTGTTCTACTGGCGAAAGGGGGCGAACGACAGGACGCTCAAGCTCTCCCTCGACCCCGAGAGTCGGAAGGCGAAGTGGGAACAAGCGCGCGTGGAAATCCTCAAAAACATGGCCGGCGAGAAGAAAATCTCTCCCCTCGAACTGGGCATGGCCTTTTCCTCGGGGGTGAAAAGCAATCTGAAGAACCTAGCAGGGGAAGTCCACCGCGCGTGGAAGGCAAACGAGAAGGACAAAGTGAATAAAGAGAAAGGAAATAACCAAGAGAAAGAAAAGAACTGGGCGGAAGAGTGGCGCATGCTTGCCGCTAAGGCCTCGGTGCACCCAACCGTGTCACCTGCTCGGCGTTTCAACCAAGTCAACGTCAACTTTTCACCCAAAGCACACCTGTCCCTGAATGACTGATCATCACATACGTGTCTTATATCTCTCACTCTATGCTTCGTGTAACCCACGCTCATGTCATGCTGATGTTCATAAAGCCATGTAATGTAATCTGCTTACTTCAGAAATATATTTCATTGCTATTATCATAGGGTGTTTTCATACGTGTACGAGTATGGGAAACCTACTTTTCCCCTTATCAAGCCTTCCGAAAACACACCAGAAGCCACTGTTACTCCCACACCCAACACAAAGCACCAACTGTGATATTCTAAGCCCATCTCTGTGTACCCAGACTGTGTCTTCTCACTCTTTCTAAATTCATGTCTATTGGAAACAATAAAACGATGTATGTAAGACCAAGCTCTTTTATTTACTTTCTCAGCTTGATTTTGATCCGACAGGACCAATATGATAGCGTTACATTACACACATGAATCAGACGGAAACGCCACAGAAACGAAAAAGTGTGTCCCCCATGAAGGGTTCTGTGGCATGACAAAATAGGTTTAGCTCAGAGGCATCGGGAACACACTTTTGCTGTCTTCGTCGGCCATACCATGTATAAACAGCGTCAGTAAATCATCTTTACACAAAAAAACATATTCTGAAATAAATATTTTTTAATCTTTTTTGGGGATGGGTTGGGTGGGATGACCTAAGATACAGTTAAAAAAAAGATAGGTTTGGGGTTCATCACCTAATTCCCAGTGAAAATAATTCGCTTTGGTGCCCATTCATAAAAAGATATGATATTTTCAAACGTTTCTCGAATACACATATAGACCATGATAGACAACTAAGCGAGAGGAAAGTAGAAGATGAAAGAGTAAACTATCTATAAACAGAGCAAGAGCATAAACAGATAAAGATGTTTACCCACTTTACGTTCGAGATCCAGAACTACACACTAGCACCTCGAAGACAAGGCATGAGAAACCCCTATTAGCATGGAAGAGTTTCGGTCGATCCCTAGACAGGCATAAAATGAGTCAGACACACGTTCTCTATCTTTCGAGATGGTTCCGAGTGTCATTCTGGAATCGCGGATGTAAAAAAGGAGTAAACGAAGTGAAGAAAAGAAGAAAGGAAATATATACGACACGATCACTTAAAAGAAAAAAACAAATGTAGACATTACAGAATAATTGTCACTTCGAGAGTCCCGAACACCTCAACTGCTTCGAGCAAAGAACGAGTATCATCCACCAGTGCTTAGAGCGGGGTTACATTGTAGGTAAGATAGTGTTTTCCCAGCCACACTACACATTGAGGCACTGAAGACATACACCCATATATACCACGCACCCAAACGACCTGCTGAATAATGAAACAAAAAACTCAAACGAAATATAACCAGGTATATTTCCATTCGGATTTCCCCCTCAAAATAGAGCACGCTCGTCCGTGATGCTTTTCTTCAAGTCATTAAACCCGGGTTACGTTCTCGAGCTCTCCTTAATACCCCAGCCAGGAGAAGCGAGAAATAACTGGATGGGCTAACCTGACGTGGATATAAATCAGTGTAAGGTCAGCGCTCAAGGCATCCCGACCCACTCGCTGCTTCAGTAGAAACGGGGTAATGAGATATCCACATGTTTTGTATCAAACTGTCAAGCTCAAGGTTATACTTTTCCTGGATGGGCCTTATCTATCTTTTCCATAGGTTGTTAATGAGCATCATCTTGATTCTTTTACATCGATTACATCAAGTATTATCCCAAGTTTACTGTAGCATTATGCGATGAATACAATTAAGAGGTTTTATGCTTAAGTCCCCGACTATTACAGTCTTAGATGGTTTCATCTGTTAGGTAATACTACCTAGGAATCTTGTGCTAAAGAGCGTGTATTTTTTATGCGTTGTTATCCTGCTGTGCATTGGTAATAGTGTAACCATCATAACGTTATAAAACACAATGACAGTTTCTGTTCACTGAAATCGATGATAATTCTGGCGGTCATATTCATCTTGATATTTAATACTAATGACAAATGGAACATTGACATCAGAATGACGAAGAGAGAGAGTGAGAGTGAGAGTGAGAGTGAAATTGAGTGAGAGAGAGAGAGAGAGAGAGAGAGAGAGAGAGAGAGAGAGAGAGAGAGAGAGAGAGAGAGAGAGAGAGAGAGAGAGAGAGAGAGAGAGAAAGAGATGTACAGATAAACTCATTCAGAAACAGCGACTCTTGGTCATTACGATTAGCATTATCATCTTGACGGCCACTCTTCATTATCCTCACCGTAAAAAAAAAACAAGCTCATTTGCATAATCCACTCAAAATGGTATATTAGATTCCCCATCCCAGCACAGGAGGATGACGTCATCACTGGAAGACAGTTGTATAGTACTCACAGACTTTCGTGTATGACAAATCTTTTATTACGTCCAATTATATATACAATGAGTACATTGTGTGATGGTGTGGCATATCTTTACTTCTCTTGTTTTATTCCTTTCCTATTCTGGGAGCATAAGATTCGCCTTACATTTTTATTACAAGTTAGTCCTTTAAATTAGATTCTTTTAAAAGTATTTTTTTCTTAGATTAATACTATATCTTCAAGAAAAGAGACAAATTGAAAGTGTCTATCACGATAAAAAGAAAATAGACGTCGTAACAATCTTGCGTGCGCCGTCGCGACAGAGGGCTCCCCCTCGCGGCGGCGCTGGCCGAAAGAAGGAGAGGGGGGAGGGGCGTGGCGATCGACCTCCTCCTTTTACTGCTGGGTCACCGTCTCCTTCACCACGACGGTCTCGCCGCTGGGCAACACCGTGCTCTGGCAGGTGACGAAGGTGCGATGCTTGGCGCGGATCATGGAGAGGCTGCTCTCGGCAGTGTCGGCGCGCTCCTCAGCGGCCTCCAGTTCTCTCTGGAACCTGCGCACGCGAGACAGGTTGGTCGAGGACACGGACTCCTGCTGGCGCCGAAGGGAAGGGCGAGGGGGCGGCGAGGGGGCGGCGAGGGGGCGGCGAGGGGGCGGCGAGGGGCGAAGGGTGGAGGGGGAAGGGAGTGAGGAGGGGAGAAAGAAAAGTGTGTTTAGCAAGCTGATGTGTTGGGAGCATCGTGATTGTGTAGAATGGATGAGTCAACATATTTTGTTATCTGACTATTTCTATAGATTGAACTCTTTTACAGTGCAAACAGACAATTAAACTTCTGAGTTGCTTAAAAGCTACATCTTTTTAGAAGAACCAAGAAAAGAAACATATAAACAAATATATCAAAAGAAATATTGTTGTAATATTGATTAATTGATATATCGTCCAAGGAAGGGAAAAATAAATACATACATAACTATATACATACATATATATGTATATATGTATATATATATATATATATATATATATATATATTTATATATATATATATATATACATAAACGGGCATATCAAACGAGATCTAGGGGTTTTCCCCTCTGCTGCTCTATCTCCACCTCGACCACCGACCTGTTCGCACAGCTGGCGCTTGTAGACATTGATCTTCTCGTAGGTCTTGTCGAGGGTCTCCTGGAGGATCTGGATGTTCTTGTGGTCCTCCTCGACCTGAAGCACGAGCTCCTTCACGTTGCGCTCCTTCTTCCTCAGGACCTTGATGGTCTCCTGGTGGCGGCGCTGTTCCTCGTCAAGGGCGATCTCGAGGTCATGTACCTGCGTGGAGGGAAGGAGGGAGAGAGAAGGAAAAAGAGAGAGAGAGAGAGAGAGAGAGAGAGAGAGAGAGAGAGAGAGAGAGAGAGAGAGAGAGAGAGAGAGAGAGAGAGAGAGAGAGAGAGAGAGAGAGGGAGAGAGAGAGAGAGAGAAATTATGTTAAAAGTTATCCAAAAAGATAAAGGTATGGCTATCATAGTGTTCAGATTCCTTTATGCGGCAGATTATATGTCACTTTGATTCAGATTGGCTTTCCCTTAAACCATCCCGGCTCGAGTCACACAGTTCTTTCAATTAACTACATCTAAACATCTTGGATTCGTACCTTCACACGAGTCTATCTCACCCCAACCCTCCAATCTCTCTCTCTCTCTCTCTCTCTCTCTCTCTCTCTCTCTCTCTCTCTCTCTCTCTCTCTCTCTCTCTCTCTCTCTCTCTCTCTCACACATACACACTCACTCTAACTCCAGGATTCAACTTAATCAAAGGCTCTTGCTCACCCTAACCCTCCACCCTTCCACACACTCTCCCTCCACCCACACCCATCTTACCCTAACCCTCCACCCTTACACACACTCTCCCTCCACCCACACCCATCTCACCCTCACGCTCCACCCTTACACACACTCTCCCTCCACCCACACCCATCTTACCCTAACCCTCCACCCTTACACACACTCTCCCTCCACCCACACCCATCTCACCCTAACCCTCCACCCTTACACACACTCTCCCTCCACCCACACCCATCTCACCCTCACGCTCCACCCTTACACACACTCTCCCTCCACCCACACCCATCTCACCCTCACGCTCCACCCTTACACACACTCTCCCTCCACCCACACCCATCTCACCCTCACGCTCCACCCTTACACACACTCTCCCTCCACCCTTACACACACTCTCCCTCCACCCTTACACACACTCTCCCTCCACCCACACCCATCTCACCCTAACTCTCCACCCATACACACACTCTCCCTCCACCCTTACACACACTCTCCCTCCACCCACACCCATCTCACCCTAACCCTCCACCCTTACACACACTCTCCCTCCACCCACACCCATCTCACCCTCACGCTCCACCCTTACACACACTCTCCCTCCACCCTTACACACACTCTCCCTCCACCCACACCCATCTCACCCTAACTCTCCACCCATACACACACTCTCCCTCCACCCTTACACACACTCTCCCTCCACCCACACCCATCTCACCCTAACCCTCCAGCCTTACACACACTCTCCCTCCACCCACACCCATCTCACCCTCACGCTCCACCCACACCCATCTCACCCTAACCCTCCACCCTTACACACACTCTCCCTCCACCCACACCCATCTCACCCTCACGCTCCACCCACACCCATCTCACCCTAACCCTCCACCCTTACACACACTCTCCCTCCACCCACACCCATCTCACCCTCACGCTCCACCCTCACTCACCCTAGCCTCCAACTTGGAGATCATCCTCTTGGTGTTGACGAGCGAGTTGGCCTCGACGTTCTCGATGCGGATGTTGAGGTTCTTGACTTCGACTTCGAGAGACTTCTTGATGGACTCGATCTTGACGTAGCGCTCCTGTTCCTCGTGGAGGATTTCGACGCTGCGCTTGAGTTCGATGCTCACCTTGTTCAGGCGTTCCTCGCACAGCTGTTAGGGCGTAGGGAGAAGGGGGTGTTTGGGGTTAGTATGTTTCTTTTCTTCTTTTTTTTTTTTTTTTTTTTTTTTTTTTTTTTTTTTTTGGGGGGGGAGGTTTGATCTATCTTTTCGAATGTATAATCGTTAGTTTGGACGCGTCGAAAAGTGGTTTTGCGTTCAAGATTGATATTCTTTCGTATATAAATCATTACGAACGATACTATATATATATTTTTTTTCTCAATCAAAGTATATCAACATTTATGGAACGTTTCACCCAATAATTCAATTCAAATCGGCTCGAAGGATCCTCATAACCCCCCCCCCCCTAAACTTAATCAACCGAATTTCAAAGCTGAACGCGATCGTCCGTCACTCACCCTCAGTTCCTTGCTGACTTCGTCGTAATCTCCGGCGATGACGCAGAGCTCCTGTTCCAGCTTGGCCTTGGCGTTGGTCAGGTTGATGTTGATGGTGGTCATGTCCTTGATGCGGGCGGACGCCTCCTCGTACTGCATCTCGGCGGAGCGGCGGCCACGGATAGCCTGAGGGAAGAGAAAAGGAAGGAGGATTTTAATCGTTATTTCCTATTATTATCTTTATTTTTGAATTTTGTATCTTTATTTTCATTTTTTATTACAGGGCTGGGTGGTGGCGGTCTTGAGGTAGGAGAGAGGCTGATCGTTTTTTTTTTCTTTTCTCTTCTTTTTCATTTTTTTTTTGATAGATATGAAATCATTACGACTACAACTGATAAGGGCTGGATGGAGATTGGGGGATGGGGAGGAGGAAGAAGAGCAAAATGGGAGGATGCGTAGAAAGGAAGAAGAGGAGGAGGAATAAGAAGAAACGGAGGAGAAGGAGGGAGAAAGAAAAGGAGGAGGGTGGGGAGGCAAGAGGGTAAAAAAAAAAAAAAAAAAAAAAAAAAAAAAAAAAAAAAAAAAAAAAAAGAAGGGGAAGCATAATGGCGGAAGACAGCGAAGTCAAACGAGAGGAACTGCCAAAGCTACTCACGCCTTCAAGATTGGCGCGAGCTTCCTCGTACTCGGCGGTGAGGGCCTGGACACGGCGCTGAGCAACACCATACTGGTCGAGGGTCTGCTGAAGCTGGCGCTGGATCTCGTCGTAGTGAGTCTGGAGCTCCTGAAGGTGCGGGAAAGACGAGAGGAGATTAGCGGCTATGCGTCAGAAAGGAAAAAAAAAAAAGATGTTCGGTTCTTTTTTATCGTGTCATTTTGGAGCTTTATATTGATGGAGACTAACTATGACATTGTAAGAATTTTCTAAAAAAGGTAATCATTCGTACAGTATCTTATGACAAAAGTATAATTAGCTATTATGCAATTCAGTCCTTCATAGCATGAGCAGGATTGCAATGATGAACACTATTATGATAAAAAAGGTTTGCATTCTTTACACTTTATATTCAAGTTGCATTATGGAGCAATTTATCATCATTATTCACTTTCTTCTGTCATTTATTTATCTATCTAATTACACAGCTAGCAATTTACGTCTCAAATTGTCTCTTATTTTATGATAATCAAAGGACAAGTAAAACGAGAGAGAGAGAGAGAGAGAGAGAGAGAGAGAGAGAGAGAGAGAGAGAGAGAGAGAGAGAGAGAGAGAGAGAGAGAGAGAGAGAGAGAAAGAGAGAGAGAGAGAGAGAGAGAGAGAGAGAGAGAGAGAGAGAGAGAGAGAGAGAGAGAGAGAGAGAGAGAGAGAGAGAGAGAGAGAAGGAAAGACAGATAGAAAGACGGACAGATAAATAGAGAAAGAGAGAGAGAGAGAAGAGAGAAATAGATGGATAGATAGACAGATAGAGAGAGAAAGAGACAGATAGATAGAGAAAGAGAGAGAGAGAGAGAGAGAGAGAGAGAGAGAGAGAGAGAGAGAGAGAGAGAGAGAGAGAGAGAGAGAGAGAGAGAGAGAGAGAGAGAGAGAGAGAGAGAGAGAGAGAGAAATAGAGGGACAGAGAGAAGGAAGGAAAGAGAGAAGGATAGATAGAAGCAAACGAACCTGGAGGGAAATGGCCTGCTTCTTGACAGTCTTCTGGAGGTCGATGTTGCACTTGTTGGCTGTGTCGAGGCTCATCTCCAGCTCGGTGATGGTGACCTGCATCTTCTTCTTGACCTTGGTGACCTCAGACTTGAGGCGGGTCTCGGCCTCAACCACGCGGGCGTTGAGGGAGTCAACTTCGATGGCCATCTGCTTGCTGCAATCACAAGGAGAAAGCACGAGGATTAGAAATGGTTGTGGGGCTGTGTGAAGGTTTATTTCAAGTTGTTTCAGTTTCCGGAGAAATGAGGGTCTTTTTACGCACACACACACACACACACACAGACACATACACACATACACACATACACACACAGACACACAGACATACACACACAGACACATACACACATACACACACACACACACACACTCATATAAACACACATACACTCTCATACAAACACACACACAATCATAAACACACAGAACAGAAATAATCATACAATAGCCAGCGGCATGATATGCACTTACACCGTAACATAAAAATACCTTTTTGGATTTCACGGTTCTCTTTCCTTCTCGTCTGACGCATTAGGTGTCATGCCAGACGTCATGTCGCTCAAAATGACAAATGTGACGTCCTCACTTTAACGTCAGTGGGTGATTTGGATTGCAATTTACTTTCTGTGATTACAGTTCTTTTGTTGTCATAAAAAAAAATATATATATAATGCCTGTTTCAGTCATAGTGTAGATAAGTTTTGTGTGTTCCCTGTGGTATCCTCTCTATTATTCAATAACTGTTAGATTAGTAATATGTGTGGTTTCGTCATCATCGTGTTATGTTTGCTGTTTTCTTTTGTTTTGTTTTCTTGTCAGTTTTTTTTCTTTCTTTCTCCTGTACCATTTCTCTTTCCTATCTTCTCTGTCCTCAATTTTCCTTAAATGTTTCCTCTCACTTTAACCTTTCTCTCAATCTCTCTCTTTTTTATTTTATTCTCCCTTCCTCAATTTCGCCTTTTTTTTTAAATCAATATCCCATAGCCCAATGCTAAATCAACAAACCCTATCAACTATCCCTTCATAATAATAAAAATAAACATGAAAAACAATCGAATTTTTATGAAATACAGTTCACATTATCAGAAGCAGCGACTCAGATATCATGAAGCAGGCGGTCCCAATTTGTCCCTCTGGTGAGTGCCAGGTATGTCGCCCCGCTAGGTGCCATCGTGGTGGGGGGAAGGAGGGGGAAGGAGGGGGGTGAGGTCAAGATGAGGAATGAGGAGGAAGAGGAGAAAATGGGGGGGGGGGGGATGAAAGAGGATGGAGGGTGAGAGCGAAGGAGGAGGAGGAAGAGGAGGAGGTGGTGGTGGCGGTAGTGAAGAGGTAGGAGTATGAGGAGGAGGAAGAGGAGGAAGAAAAGGAGAAGAGGTAGGATAAAGAAGAAAATAAGAAGAATAGATATGAGGAGAATTGGGGTAATGACTAACGATAACATCAGGAGGAGGAGGAAAAATATATAGAAGCAGAAGAGAGAGAGAGCGAGAGAGAGATGGAAATGAGGAGGAGGAGGAACGGGAGAAGAGAGGAAGAAGACGGAGCACAAAAAGAGAAAAGTGTAAAAGAAGAAAGATGAGGAAGA
>NW_028234409.1:44390393-44395393 GCF_977035675.1 Penaeus japonicus
GAGAGAGAGAGTGAGAGAGAGAGAGAGAGAGGGAGAGAGGGGCACACAACATGAAGACAGCACGAGGCGATTCTATCTTTGGCTCTCAGGACTGGCGGAGTCAGACACGTTGGGTCTATTTTGTGATGGTTTATTTCGATCGTGACATGTGAACAAAATCAGCACACGAGCAAATGAACATGACAATGAATATATCAAATATTCAACAGAAATGATCGATAAGCGTTTCTTAAGATAAGTGTCCATACATACATTACAGCAATTCCAATAATAATGCGTGTTGGACAGTGATTAATACTTAATCAATAACAGTTTCGGACAAACTAAAATAAAAAGCTTCGTAATCTTCGTATAATTTCTCGGTTTTCAAATCATAGATGGTCTTCCCGGCTAGCACAATGTGAGATTGATTTCTTTTTTCCTAACAGGGAGATCAGTGATTTAGTCAACAACGCACACTTCACAAACACGTCACAGATACACAGGAAAACATTTTTTTCTTTCTCAATTTTTGTCATGTTTTGCACTTCACTTTAGATCTCACCATTCATCTCCTCGCGACACGCACTGACGAGACACAGATCCTTACAGAAGGACTTGCAGGAGAGACGAAGGAAAACATTGAGCAATCGGTGGAGGTTTCTTGAAGCGGGTAAACCTTGTCTTGTCATCTTTTTTTATGTATTTTCTCGTCGATATTTGGGAATGCCTTTCGCTTCTGGTGAGGAGGAGGGTATGTTCTTTCCCTGTGGTCGTCGCAGGTCTCGGTGGTAGCTGGGGTCGTGGAGACTTAGTAGCCGAGGAGGGTGGTCCTGTTCCTGGCGCGCATGGTGGCGTACCTGACGCGGTTGCTGATGGACGGGTGCTGCTCGATGGGCTTCCTGGCCCTCAACTCGCGGTAGTCCTTGATGGCGTTGGTGTTGATGTTGGAGACGGGCCTGTCGCCCTCGTCGTCGACGCCCCAGCGGCGCTGGCACGCGCCTCTCATGGCGAGGGTCTTGGCCATGTAGTCGATGTTCATCTCGACCTTGGACGGCTCGACGATCAGGTCATAGTCGCAGGTGTCGGGGCGCGGCTTGAATACGTTGACGAAGCGGGCGCGGCTGCTGATCCTGCGGCACTCGCTGGTGCGGGAGCCGATCTCGCCCGCCTTGTTCAGGACGCGGGCGTGGACGTCGGACAGCAGCTCGTCCTTGAGGAGAGGGTGCTTGGGCCGAGTGGTGATGCGCTCGTGCTTGGGGAAGATAAGGGCCTTCTTGGGTTTCCTGCAACTCTTGACGAAGAGCTCCTCCTCCTCCTCCTCCGGAACGACGGAACGAGGCAGGGACTGGCTGCGAGCCCTGCGTGCGGCGAGCGATGACCTCAACATGTCGAGAGCGGCGGTCCCGTCGGTGTCGTCCTGCGCTTCCTTGTGGTAGACGTCCTGCACGTCGCCAGCGCGGGAGCCGAATCCGTGCATTTCGTCATCAAGGTTGCGCAGGCACATGCGCAGTTGGTTCCTGGCACTGTTCATGTCAGTAAGTTCATTGACACACTCCATCATCCTCCTCACGTCATCCTCGCGTCGCACCCTGTTCCTCAGGGTCAATCCGTCGGCCACGGCAGCCTCGATGTTGCGAGGCTCAGGGTGCTCCCGGATGATGGAGTCGGCGCGCTCGTTGATGCGGCTCATCTTGTCGTACATCTGACCAACCACTTCCTCGAACTTCGAGTCGAGCATGCGCATCCTTTCGCGACGAGTCTCGAGTTCCTTCTCGTGCTCCATCCTGCTCTGTGAGAGTGTGTTCAGAACGCTTGCGAACTCGGCGGAGAGGTCGTCGACGTAACAAGGGCGAGGAGTTAGCTCGCGGTACGAGTAATCGACGAACTGAGGCTGAGGAGAGACCTCGCGGTAATTAACCACGGGCAGAGGCGAGGTCGAACGATAGTCCTCGTAATCCTCGAACTCGTGGCCTTTCTTGTGAAGTTTTCGGTAGTCTACCACGTAGGAATTCTTGACCAGCTGCACGAACTTCCTTGTCATAGACCAGTTCGTGTGGGTTCGCCTCAGAACGTTGCTCAGGCCGAGGGTGTCGTTCTGTCTGATCTTTGCGCGAATGTTCTCACCTTTGTCGATATATTCGTCAATTTCACAGTTCTTGTACCGCCTGAATGGTTTCCTGGGATCAAACTTTTTCATGCACCGCTCCTCTAGCATAGGCAGATGAACCTCGTCTTTGTTGGGCTTGCCACCGTGATCCTTCTCGTCCAGATAATCTATCATAGACTGGTAACTTTGCACACCGAACCCGAAGTTATCAGCGTAGACGTAAGTGGGCGGTTTATTCCAAAAGGATCCCGGGCGCCTCTTCCTCGCCCTGTGTTCCTTCTCCTCGAGTCGCTTCAGCTGTTCTTCCACGGGAACAGAAGCCTGACTGTCGCCGGTCGCCGATTCAGACGCGGCAACGGCTACCGCATTTTCTCCGGCGGTATCGTCCATCTTCCCGTTCTTTTGGTAAGTCGCCTAATTTGGGACTCGACTCCGTCCAATCAGCAGCTGGCTCGGAGGCGCTGCCGCTCTTTTCTTATTCTCAGCGGGAAGGGAGCAGGACTTGAGAGGAAGCGCTTTCGAGTCAAGTTCCGTTACCGCCGCCCACCGCCGCCCTCCGGACACTACGCTCTCTTCCTCGCTTATGATCAGAAGCCACAGCGGTCAGTGGTTGTGGGTGGAGGTCTTGGCAGGCAGGAGATGGCACCTCCCCCGCCCCCAACGGTGGCATTTCAGGTGCCAGGCCCTGCGGGGGTGCCCATTCCACCAATCACAGGCCGTCTCCTCGCCCGGTATTTCGCGGGGAGGGGAGAGGGGGAGGGGAGAGGGGAGGGCATTACCGAAGATAACGCTCAGAAATTACACGTAGAAATGCAGAATAGTAATCTATTCCTTCCCCATAAGATCACAGACCTTAGGGAAACCGTTAGCCGCAGTTTGTTATTCAGGTGTAATGCAAATATAAGAAGAAAACGTAATGCGTTATGTTATGCGTACGGCAGAAGGGGGCGTGGTCTGGCTCTCTTCTCTGCTTACCGAATGACGTCAGTTTCCCCCCCCCCCCCACTCCTTTCGACCCCGTCCCCCCTTCATGGATGACGTTATTGTAGAGAGAGAAAAAAACAAAAAAAACATACAGTGGATAATCTCCTTTTAGATTCTAACAATACCACTTTATACTTTAAACGGAATGAGTATCAATAACAATAGGCTGTAGTAATATCATAAAGCTGGATAACACGTAGTAAAGTCTTTGTATTGCTTTCACGTTATAGAACCAAAGCAAAAAGTGCTGCCTCAGAGATCTCCTATTTAGCTTGGGATTAAGTGCTTGGAGAACCCGATTATTCTTATCGTTTCCCCGATACGCCTTAATCGAGTGATTTCCGAAAGCATTTTAATTGGAAATGCAAATTAAACCGTATCTTTGTCTTTTTTTTTCTTTCATTATTTGTCTTTCTCATTGCCGACTTTGTTAGGTAATAGTATCACGTATAATGTCAATAATGTAATAGTATTGTTTTGGAAAATATGTATAAAGAAATATACAGTGTTGTCTAACGGGTCATTTTTTTTCTATTGCCGACCTGGTTAGGTAACAACATCCCGTATGATAACAGTAATTCATCTATATATTTTCTGAAAGATATGCTAAGAAGTAATATTCGCTGAAGAGACACTGAATAATGAGAGACACTAACTCTCCAGAAAAAAAGTGACATGACATATGACATCGCCATAACGTCATAAACCGAATAGATTTAGACCGAACCTTTTTGCTAATATATATATATTTTTTTCCAGTGTTGTTGAACATGTGACTCGTTTCATCTTATCGCTTCACTTTGGCAATACGAGGTGAAAGCTTTGATTTAACTTATAATTTCTGGGGAATAAACATTGATATGAAAAATCTGACGTGTTTTTTTTTCTCTTATTAAGAGAAGGCAATAGACTACAATAATAATATATATTCTAATATAATCTAACTCGTCGGATGATATAGAAGGTTTTGAACTTGCTGTACAAAAATATGGAGATTGATCAGGAGAGAAGACAAGAGAGGAGGAGGGGAGTGGGGGGAGGGGGGGGAGTGGGGGTCATTTGGCACGAAAAGCGGTGTAACGTTACAACACGAGCCGTCTTAGAAGAAGGAGGAAGAATTAGGAAGGGCAAGGAGGGGTTACAGAGGAGAGGGGAACAAGGGAGGGCTATCGGAAGAGAGATGAGAGAGAGAGAAAGAGCGAAAAATAGAGAAGAGGAAAGGGGTATGAATGAAGACGAACATAGAGGGAAGAAGAGGGACGTTGGAAGGGAGAAGAGAGAGGAAGGGAAAGAGGGGAGAGCGAAGGAGAAGGAGGGATGGAGGTGAGAATAAAGAGTAAAAGCAAGCAAAAGAAAACGGTGGTGGTGGTGGGGGGGTTGGCTTGGAAGGGCAAAGATATAAATTCGACATGATGTGATGTTGATAAATAATGAACATACCTTCTATAACGGTTTTTTTTCTGATTTCATGAAATAATGAATGAATAAACGAATGAATGAACGAGTCAGTGAACGAACGAATGAATGAATTCACTCCAGTTAAATGAATGAATCGGTACAGTCCAAAAACCCGGTGGTATTACAACACATTTAATAAAGTTAGACTCAACGATGTCAAACAGCTTCCGCAATATCGTCCGCAAGAATCTAAAGAATACATATCTTTTTTAACGATTTAGCTTCCTCTTGCCAAATGTCTGAGCTCACGATACTGGCAATGCTGATAAGACATGCGGAAGAAATGTGCTTTTGGCGAGCTCTGGTTACTTGGTCGTGTATTCTATTATGTTACATGTCCGAGATCATCGGTGCGTGTGTCTGTTAAGATATTCAATATGTAGATTTGTCTTGAGGGTTAATGCTTATCAGAAATTCAGTATATATATATATATATATATATATATATATATGTATATATATATAAATA
>NW_028234409.1:44400393-44410393 GCF_977035675.1 Penaeus japonicus
TAGGGGGGGGGGGTAAACGGACTCGTGCACCCGACAAGAGAATGTCATTTTGTCATAATTATTCGCGTAAGAATGCCTGCGACCTGTAAATATAGCTCCAAAGAGAGAAGCTAGTAAATCTGCAGTCTAGTAGGTGAAGAACATCATTACACGTAACGTTCATTAATAGACGGACTTATAATACTACAGACCAACAAACCCGATGCAAGAAGAGAGAGAGAGAGAGAGAGAGAGAGAGAGAGAGAGAGAGAGAGAGAGAGAGAGAGAGAGAGAGAGAGAGAGAGAGAGAGAGAGAGAGAGAGAGAGAGAGAGAGAGAGAGAGAGAGAGAGAGAGAGAGAGAGAGAAAACGGAATGTTAACGAAGAGTGAAAAGAAGATACAAACAAAAATGTACAGATAAGTGTGGAGTGCCAGCGTGCGCGAGAGGAGACGAGGCGGAGGAGTGATGAGGGACAGGGAAGAAGGAGCAGCTCAGGAAAAGGAATGCATGGGAAGTGAAGGACGAAAGTGATACACAGGGAGAGGGGAGTGAGGTGTGTGAAGGACATGAGTTGCGTTCCTCATGTCAGGGGTGAAGGAGGGGAAGAGGAGATAGCGAGATTCCAAGAGTTCAAGGAGACAACGCTAATGACCTGCATAGGAAAAGGTAACCAGTCGCGGTATTCGGTTCGGGATGATATTTATAAAGGGCTTCCTTGTTCGAGGCACATCACATCGGTTTCCATTCTCCATTCCCCTTCTCGCGATGTTTGTACATAAATAAACACACGCACACACACATGCCCACATACCCCCCACACTATATATATATATATATATATATATATATATATATATATATATATATATATATATATATATATATATATATATATATATGTATATATATATTCCTTCTTCCTTGTCTCTCTCTCTCTCACCCCTCTCTACCTGTTTTTATCTCTCTTCTAAAAACACCTAGTCTTACAACAACATTAACAATAAACAACCATTCACACAGCCCCCCCCCCCCTTACTCTCATTCATTCTCTCTCTCTCTCTCTCTCTCTCTCTCTCTCTCTCTGTGTTTGTCTCTCTCTCACCGCGTAGCTGAGATACTCCTACCGACCTGAAGTCCATGCTTGGCTGCGAAGTGACTTTAACATTTTGGCATAATCCCACACCTCCAGAATGAGACCACGAAGGCACACATATTTTCACTTAAGTGGCCTTCCTTCTTTTGTTTTTGCTTTCTTTATTTAGAATATGGAAGAAAAATTGTTCGGATGAGCTTTTCGAAATGGGTGGTGCGATTATGATAGTTTCTAAGGATGTAGCTTGGTTTGATTTGCATATGTTTATCTTATAGTTTCGTATATGTGTGTCTAGTTAGGATGTCTCAATTGATTATGTGTTAGAGTTTTTATAATAGCTCGATATACATTATTCTTTTGATATTTATCTGTCTGTATGTCTCTCTCTGTCTTTTTTCTTTCTCTCTCTCTCTCTCTCTCTCTCAATGTCCCCCCCCCCTCTCTCTCTCACCCTATCACCTAATTCGGTATCCACATATATATACATATGTAGGCCTAACTATAAAAAAACAAATTCCTTGTTTTTTTCCCTTAATACATTCTTTCTTTGGCTTCCTAGAAACATATGGACATTCATCCTACAAAGAAATTCTTGGTTATTCCACTAACTAGAACGAAGATATGAAGATAAAGAATGATGGTGTTGGTATTGGTAGTGGTGGTGATGGTGATGATGATGATGAGATGATGGTGATGATAATGATATAAATGATGATGATAATGGTAATGGTAATGGTAATGATAATTATGGTGATAATAATAATATAAAAAATAATAACAATAATATCGATAACAATAGCGGTAACCATAACAACATAAATAATCAAAGGAATTATAAGAGCAAAAAAAAAGGAAGAAGAAACAGAAGAGCCAAGATAAAAGCACCTGCTCATCTGCTGGCAATGCGTCATTTGCCAACATCTTAAGACGGATTTATAAAAAGGAAAATAAAAAATGGAAAGGATTGATATAGTGACAGAAAGAAAAACAGAGAGAGGGAGGGATGGAGGGGAGGAAGGGAGGAAGGGAGGGAGGGAAGGGAGGGGAGGGTGGGAGAGATAGAGGAAGGGAAAGAGAGGGGCGAAAGAGAGAGAGAGAAAGAGAGAGAGAGAGAGAGAGAGGGAGAGAGAGAGAGAGAGAGAGAGAGAGAGAGAGAGAGAGAGAGAGAGAGAGAGAGAGAGAGAGAGAGAGAGAGAGAGAGAGAGAGAGAGAGAGAGAGGAGAGAGAGGAGAGAGAGAGAGAGAGAGAGGGAGAGAGAGAGAGAGAGAGAGAGAGAGAGAGAGAGAGAGAGAGAGAGGGAGAGAGAGAGAGAGAGAAAGTGAGAGAGAGAGAAAGAGAAAGCAACAGAGGGAGATACAGAAAGGTAGAGAGAGTCAGAGAAAGAGAAAGAGAAAGAGAGAGCGACAGAGAGACAGAGAGAGAGAAAAAGAGAAATGATCCCCACCGCCATGCCCGCTCAACACCAGCTCATGCGCGACCGATGTGGCACTGTGGGATTACCACAGTGCCTGAGAGAGGTAATTCTGACCCGGGTCATCCCGTGGCACAGTGCCAAACGCTCTTCTTATAATGGTGTCGCAAGTCGACGCTGTGTCTTCAGAATAATATATCCTTTGATTTTCCCGTATGAGCAGATACCGTGGCGTATGCTCAACTGTCACAATCTGTCATGCTATATTCTGTTTGTGTTATATTCTTGGATTACGAATAGGATATGTGATCAAGAATTATGGAGTAAATTAATACAATATTGGGCTTTAGATTTAATCTTCATATTTAAACGTTAAGTGCAAGAAGGCCAGAATGCATACCTCACTCTAGACAAATACAAACAACAGAGCTAATCACCTGCAAGATTCCAAAGGAAAATCTAATACGTCTGTGAAGCAAGAATTAGTCTTACCTTCCCCTGCCTCCCCCCTCCCCTCCCCTCGTATAATGGTCCCCACCTATTCTTCGTTAAAAAATATGGATCAACAAACAGCCAAGGACATAAACAAACCTCAAGTACAACGGAAACGAAGTAAACAAAGTGGGAGAATAAACAGATCGAAAAGAAGAAGGAAAAAAAGTGCTGGCATTGCGTGCACAAAAAACGGTATGCGGATGTGAAAGAGGCGAATGGTTCCCCGTGGCTGGTTGTGTGGGAGGATACTGGCACTGGCACTAAAACAGGGGGCACTGATACAAAGTACACACAAAGAAAAATACAATAAAGAGAAGGAAAAAAGAGAGGATTAAAAAAGAAAGGAAAGAGAATGAAAAAAGTTTTTTTTTTTTTTTTGGTCTTCTGTCCAAATAAATAAATCGATGAAAAGCAGTGGACTAAACTTTGGATAGAAATTGGCAGGTGGAGATTTTCCTAATCGGCATATGCTCACACTCAGGAGAGAAAATTATGTCTATATGTATACATACATACGGGCTAGTAAAACAAAATGGGTATATGATCTAGTCAACAAAAACAAACATATCATATATATATACACATACATACATACATACATATATATATATATATATATATATATATATATATATATATATATATATATATATATATATATATATATATATGTATATATATATATGTATGTATGTATGTATGTATGTATGTATGTATGTATGTATGTATGTATGTATGTATGTATGTATGTATGTATGTATGTATGTATGTATGTATGTATGTATGTATGTATGTATGTATGCATATACATATACATTTTTGTATATATATATATATATATATATATATATATATATATAGAGATAGATAGATATATAGATATATATACTGCAGGGAACACAAATTTAGCGTTACGATGCTTTTCTTGAAGATCAAAAACATTTCATTTCTCAACAGTTATATATATTTCCCAGTCACCATGTGCATCCGAAGAGAAAGAAAGTAAAAAAGTATGTTTATGCATGCCATTTCCTGTGTCACCGGTATATATAGAGAAATCTGGTCGGTGATCGGTCTGTAATTATAAAAAAGAGGAGGGAGGGAGGGACGGAGGGAGGGAGGGGGAGAGATAGAATAAAAGAGTATAAAAAGAGAAGAAAGTAAAGGACATTGCCCTCTTCATGCCATGCCAATCAGTAAACCCCATCGATACAGGCATCACATTTGAGCAGGTGACCTTATGCAACATCTCTCTAATCTTGCACATCAACTCGGCGACAGCCTGAGAATGCACCTCCATGGCTGGTCGCGTTCTGAGCTCTGTTCATTTTCGCAACAGCGTGAACTAATATAGACAGCTATTAAGTACACCCTTTCTATTGATTCCTTTATAGATCAACAAACCAGTATGATGTATGATTTTTCGAACTTCCTTTTTTTTAATCACTTTGGTTGGGGATATTCAAAAATGTTTTCAAGATTTATTATTAGATTTATCATGAGGGCTGCACCTTATCGAAAAAACTCACAATTTTGGCCTCAAATTATTTTTAAGTAAAAAAAAAAAAAAAAAAAAAAGGGCAGGCGCTTGTTAATTATCTATTCTTACTACATAAAATTGATAAAGGAATGAAAAAAAAAAAAAAACGGGTGAGAATGATTTTTTTTCGTCTACTTAATTTTCTCAGAGAGAGATAGATAGAAAGAGAAGGAGAAAGGAAGAGAGGAAAAGAGAAAACGGTAGTGATAGATAGACAAAGAGAGAAAGAGAAAGAGAGGGATATAAATAGATAGAGAGAGAGATAAATAGGTAGATAAAGAGAGGAGTAACGGAAAAAGACGTAAGCAAGTAGTACGATTAATGTCAAAGTAGACTATCTTAAGTTTGTTTTTCCAACAAATTTCTTAATCTTGCAGATATCTAATATTAGAGGAGGTTTGCCGAAGACTATAATGGCGGAGCCTTCATCAACATAATTATAACATGAAGTAGTTACTTTGCTGACATTAATTAAATGCTGCCGAAGTTAATTGCCCGCATAAGACACTTGTCAGGACAAAGGCAATCTTATATATTGTTGCTTCGTTGTCAACATCAATTAGAGGTTGCAAAAGTAAATCACGGGAGAATTTTATATTTAGGTGCTTCGTTGCCAACATGAATTAGAGGTTGCAAAACAAACAAACACACAAACACATTATTTCTCTCTCTCTCTCTCACAACCACACACACACACACACACACACACACACACACAAGCAAACATATAGATATATAAGCAAGGCTACGAAACCCAAGTACTTCCTGCTGACAGTACGTTCAAAATAACCTCGTCCATGAGAACTCGCATCAGACAAAGAAATAACAATACCACGCACCGCGAAAGACTCAAAGCGTGAGGCTAAACGAGGCTACGCTGTGGTATGACGTGAAGGAGAGTAAATATAGCGGGGAATTATCAACACATAGTTGGCGGGCGGCCTGCAGGTCGGCACCCACTACACGCCACGCAGCGCCCACGTTCGCGTGTGGGTTCTCGGTGGTCGGAACATCATGGGTTGTAACACTGGGGGTGTTCTTTTCGACGGTTCGTAGGTTGGGTTGGGTTGGAGTGGGTTGGGTTGGTTCGGGTTGGGTTGGGTTGGGTTGGGTTGGTTTGGGTTGGGTTGGTCTGGTTCGGGTTGGTTTGGTTTGATTTGGGTTGGTTTGGTTCGGGTTGGTTTGGGTTGGGTTGGGTTGGGTTGGAGTGGGTTGTGTTGTGTTGGGTTGGGTTGGGTTGGGTTGGGTTGGGTTTGGTTGGGTTGGTTTGGTTTGATTTGGGTTGGTTTGGGTTGGGTTGGGTTGGGTTGGAGTGGGTTGTGTTGTGTTGGGTTGGGTTGGGTTGGGTTGGGTTGGGTTGGGTTGGGTTGGTTTGGTTTGGGTTGGGTTGGGTTGGGTTGGGTTGGGTTGGTCTGGTTCGGGTTGGTTTGGGTTGGTTTGGGTTGATCTGGTTTGGTTTGGTTTGGGTTGGGTTGGTTTGGTTAGGTAAGGTAAGAGAAGACCGTAATATATATAACGGTAAGGCAAGGCTAAACGTAAGGCTAGACTGCATTAGGTTAGACTAGATCAGGTTGGGGCTTCAAGTGATATAAGGCTAAATGTGAAAAATTACCAAGTAAATGCCATTGCTATTGCTATGTAGCGAATAGTGTAGTTTAAATGTAAGCATAATTTGTCTTAGATAAAATTAGATTACCGAAGCCTTTTAAAAGACAACAGTGACAGTTTCCACGGGCTTAAAATATATCGTCCTCTAAAAAAAGGCCATTCCTAGTTATATATTTAGACGTCACCGCCGCACACACACACTCTTTGGCATTATCGTTTATGTATGTCCTCACCACTCAGGATGTAAAGAAGTAATTTCAAAGTACTTTTGGGAAAATTCGTATTCCCTGATGTAGTCATAAGAAAAAAAAGAGCCATTTCGAAATGCGGAGCTCAAAATAAATGATATTTTAATTCAATGTTGTGCTGTCACATTAATTTGTGCAAGTGCAGGGATTTATTTAGACGTTATGTGTTTTTTTTTCTTACCCTTCTATTTTTAGATCAAAAATAGTGTAATGGAAATTTCTGTTAAACATCTGAACATATTTTTCCTATATTTGCTCGCGAAATCCCTTTAAATCTTCATTTACATAAAGAAAAATTTCCAAAGTGAAATCGTAAATGGTTTTAGAAAAGTTACTCCCACTTGAGAGCTTTACTTCTCGTTTTCTTTCGCATTTCTCCATTTTCTTTAATAGAGTCGATGTCACCACAAACTACTGAATTTATACAATACACTGTTTATACTCCAGAGAATGATATGCAAATATCCATCAGGTAAGCAAATGCGTAGAACGAAGCGTGTCTTTTGATACAAGTACCGCTATAATATAACAGCAGACACCCTCGCCAACAATTCCAAACAAAACAATATCGACAAATAACAAATATACTCTCAAACCCTCTCATATTCTCCCCCCCATCACTACCAGACATAAAATGCACAACTCACACCTTCTCTCATTCTCCCACCTTCGCAAAAAAATACTAAAAAAACGCCAGTCGAGGAGTACTCACCGAACGGACTCGAGCTCCTCCTCGCGAATGTGGATTTTCTTCTCGATCTCGATCCTGTAGCTCTGGTACTCGTTGCTGATCTTGATAAACCTGGTCTCCTCATCCTTGCGGGCCTGTGAGGGCGAGGTTGGAGGAGGAGGACGTCAGTATTTGGAGTATAAATAAGGGGGTCAAGTTTCTCTCCTTTTTTTTTTCTTTTTTTTTTCGTTTTTGATGAGGTGTTGAATGAATAGATCCCTCTGAGTCGTGAATACTGTCAGTTTGAAGGATGAGTTTACTTTATTTTTTTTTGTTCGTGGGGCGGCGGTGAGTGACTACAAATAGGTTCTTCTGGGGAAAAGGCTGGATGTTTGTGCGCTATTGAAGGGAACTTCTGGTGAGGGGAAGAATGAAGCTGGACTATAGCGGCGATGTATGTAAGCTTCGAGGTAATTATATGTATCTATCTATCTATCTATCTATCTATATATATATATATATATATATATATATATATATATATATAATTTTTTTTAAGGAAAATTGGTCACTAATGAAGAGTGAAGTCCAGGATGTGATTATCGTAATGTTTTATTTCTGAAGTTAATTTTGAAAAATGGTGCTGGAAAGTGAAGATGTAATATAACCCAACGTCTTAAGTATTTTTTTTTTCTTTTTTTTTTTTTTGCTGCAGAGCGACAGGTTATTTTACGCACCAGGTGCCTTGGGGTGTAGAGTGGAAAATTGAATGAGATACAAATCCTTATAGAATGTGAGTAACATTCGTAAAATACAGGATCTAAACTTGAAAGTTACACAAATCCCAATAGAATGTCACTATGGATATAGATATAGGCTGTATTGCAGATGATTTTGGAGTTGCAGCAGATCAAAAAACTATGAGTGTGTCGATATAAAGATATTGAATAGAATCATTGCGAAGGATAGGCAGTGGAATAAACCAGTTGTTTGTGTCAGATTTCGAAATAATATACTGGTATATTTCAGCAAGGTTTACAGATACGGTAAATGTTATATTTAAAAAACGATTTTTGAGAAATTCCAACGCGAGGTATCGATAGATGAAAGTGTTTAATATTTTGTCGCTATGTGCTGTGAATATTCACATGTGGTATAAAGGTGTGTGTGTGTGTGTGTGTGTGAATGAGAGAGAGTGTGTGTTTGTGTGTGTGCGCGCGTACGTGTCATTAATTATGGATACATGTGGGTATTTATTTGTGTGTATGTGTGTGCGTAAATGTGTGTGAATGGGTATTCTTCAATATATATACATATACGTAAATATATATATATATATATATATATATATACATATATATGTATATAGATATATATATATATATATATATATATATGTATATATATATATATATATATATATATATATATATATATATATATATATATATATATATATATATATATTGTAACACATACACACATATATATATATATATTATATTATATATATATATATATATATATATATATATATACATATATACACACACACACAGCTTTCCGCATACATGTTGGCAAGCAAGAGATTCATATATTTACCAAACCGAAGCAATATCTAACATTCAGTCTGCAATAGCAACGATCTCAATAACAACAGCGATAAAC
Source organism: Penaeus japonicus (assembly GCF_977035675.1). Lineage (NCBI taxonomy): Eukaryota > Metazoa > Arthropoda > Malacostraca > Decapoda > Penaeidae > Penaeus > Penaeus japonicus. Next base: position 44,409,107 of record NW_028234409.1, read on the forward strand.
CGACGAATAAAAAGAAAGCGAAAAAAACAACAACAACTCACAGAATCAGCCTCGTGCAAGGCGCTGGCCAGCTCGTTCCTCTCGGCCTCCAGGCGACGGATCTCGACCTCGAGTTCGTGCTTGATGCGACCCAGGTCACCGCAAGAGGACTTCAGGTCACTGTTCTCGGCTGGTGGAAGAAAAGGGGAGTGACGTCAGTGGTGATTGGAGTGTGGTTGAAGAAGAGGGAGGGAGAGGGCGAGAGGGAGGGAGGGAGGGAGGGAGGGAAAGGCGGGGAGAAGGACAGGTTAGAGAGAAAGAGCAAGAGAGAGAGAGCGAGAGAGAAAGAGAAAGAAAGAGTAAACTAGAAATATAGAACAAACACAGGAATAACGTAAATAAACATAAGCAAAAAGAGACAATCAGTCAAAACTAGAAAGAGGCTCATCAACCTCCAGACACTGAACAAGTATAATTTGAACCCCTTAAAAGCATTCCATTTGTAATTCATAAGTAAACAATATTAATTTTACATGGTATAATTTTCAACAAGTAAGAGAACATAGAAATGGAATTACAAAAAAAAAAAGAATTGTTTCGAATAATCTATTGTACGTAAGAAGTGTTTTTGCACATGTATCTCTATTGCTCTTGCTAAAGTAAATGGGGGAGAAGGATAGAGAGAAGGACAACGTGAAGAAAAAGAAGGTGAAAAGGAAGACGAGAAGACGAGTGCGAAAAAAAAAACTAAGAGGAAAACCATAATGAAAACAAGGGTAAATTAAGTTAAATCAGAGGAAAACCTCCTTGTAGAAATAAATACGAATAAGAACGAATAGCGTCACAAGACAGGGGATGTTATTGCCGAATTTCGATGTTATAACTTTATCAGAGAGAGCTATAACGTCGAAACGTGTTATTTTGAGGATGAGATAACATCAAAACATGTGAATTCCACTTCTTGTTTACAGATAAATTGAAATAAACTTCCGGCAATTCAGTAAAAATGATAAACTGGCAAGAATTATTGGATTTATGATCAAGATCAGCTTATGGAATATGTAATGTCATCATATCATGACTGTGAGTGGTTTGATGGTAAGGTTAGGCGGTATTCTGAAAATATTCGTCCTCTTGGTATTATTATATCATCAGTCATTAATGATCATAATCATAATCATAATCACAATCACAATCATAACCATAATCATAAATCATAATCATAATAACAACAATAACAACCTAACAATAATAATAATGATAATAACGATAACAACAACAACAGAAACACCACCAACAATCATAGAG
>NW_028234409.1:44412893-44415393 GCF_977035675.1 Penaeus japonicus
AGACACACACACACATCCCTGACTATCTTACAAAATAAAGAAGAGAGAACCAAATATGTAAAAAAAAAGAAGACTTACTTGATTTCTTCAACCTCCTCGATGCGGATGCGGCATTCGCTCTCGTACTTGCTCTTGAACTGCTGAACAAGGCTGACCTCGCTGTTGTACCTTCGCTCAATGTCGATGCGAATCTCACACTCCTCGTCGTAGGAGCGCTTCAGGGCATTGAGCTCGTTGTTGAGGGAGTGGATTTCGCTCTCCAGTTTGCGACGGCGCTGAGGGAGGCGGGAGAAGTTGAGGATTAGATGGATGGAGGGTGAGAAGGAGCAGGAAAAGTAGAAGGAGAACGAAGAGACGAAGAAGAAGAAGAAGAAGAAGAAGAAGCAGAAGAAGAAAACGTGGAGATATCGTGGTCAGTTAGTTTGAAGGTCGAGGTATTTTTTATCTTTTATAATAATTAAGTGACAAATTATATTAAGCTTATCCCTATGAGGTTGATTGCAATAAAGAAATGTCGATTTTTAAGGCAGATTTTGAAAATCAATATATAATTGAATGAATTGAGAATCTTCTTAAGATATATGATTACCTTTAGTCTTTTATACTAAAGTCTACGACACAAACTTTCATAAAGAAAACAAAACAATAACAAAATGACACTTATCATCTGTACCGTACGTTAATAAAGTTAAAATTTATTTGATACTCTTTTGTACAGGTATAGTGAAAATTCAATGAAAAATTGCATATCAATATTTTGAAAATAAAGTATGAACTTAATGCGCCAGAAAATTGTAGTGAGTTCCATGGTAACAAATTCCTATTATCGTGCAATTACATCCTAGTGAAATTAAACCTAGGTAACAAAATACCTCATATGAAACCTTCTCTTCGACTTAGGAAATACTAGAAAATTGTAAATAAAAAGGAAGTTTTGCCAGTCCTCATGACTCATACAATGATTATGATGATGATAATGATGATATTGATATTGATGTTGATATTGATATTGATATTGGTACTGATAATGATAATGGTTATGATAACAATAAAAAAACAACGATAACGATAACGATAACGATAACGATAATGATAATGATAATGATGATAATGACAATGGTAAAGTCAACGTTAATAATACTATCATAAACTCACAGCCTCCTCCTGCTCGAACCTCCTCCTCCATTCCTCAGCGCTGGTGGAGCCAGACTTGATGGTGTAGTTGAGTTCCTCAATCTTCACCTTGTATTCCTGGACGACCTTGGTCAGCTCAACATTCTCCTGCAAGGTTGCAAGGGCGAGACGGGGATCAGTTGGTGTCAATAAGTTAAGTCAATGTTAAAGTATATGTTCGTACATTCGCACGTACATATATGATACACACCTACATACATACGAATATAGATATACAGAAATATCCATATAGACAAAAAATGCATATACATGCATATGTACAGACATACATACAAATAAATGCACATACATACATACGTACATGTAAATAGAAATACAAAGAAAAGTACTTATCTACATACATACGTAAATACATACATACAAACAGTCATGCATACATACAAATATATATGCAGACATATGAATATAGATGCATACAAATATACATGTACATACGCAAATACAAATAATCAATACATACATAAACAGATATACCTGTTGAATGGGAGGAAAAGCTAGTCTAAGCTATGCTTAAAAAATGAAAGGAATGTGACTGATTTTTATGAAACGAAAACCGTTTACTGTATTTACGAAGAAGCTAGATGTGTAAATCTTTTCCCGGTCCATTACTACGATGAATGGATTTGCGATTACACAAGATATATAGATTACAAAATCCTTATTTGGAAGTCGAATCAGATTCCTTTGCATACAAAGACGACAAAGAGTGATAATAGGGAATAATGTTTCTTTTCCCCACTATAGTGTCTGAACACAAGCTTTCATGCTAAAACTTTCATTCACGAAGCAAGATAGTTTTCCATTTTCCCTTCTGTTTGTCTGCTGTCATGATATCTACTCTCATTCCCCTCTTATTCTACCCTTGACCCTGTTCTTCTCTTCCAACCAATGTTTCCCCTTCTCGCCCTCTTCCCTAAACCTGTCAACCTATCCCTTCCCCTCCTCCTTCCCCTCTTTTTTCTTCCTTCCTTCGCATCTCTTCGCCTTCCTTCTCTTCTATTTCTCCTCCTTCTTCCGATCCAAAGTTTCCCCTTTTTTATCCCATTTCCCCTTCTTCGAACCCTGCCATCCAGTCCCTCTTCCCTTCCCCTTATTCCCAACTATTATCTCCCTCTTTTCTCCCTTTTCCTTTTCTCCTGTTCATTCCCATCTATTTCCACTTTTCCTTTTTTCCTTCTCTCTCCATCTTCCTCCCCTCTTTCTCCTCTCTCTTTCTTCCTCCTATTCTCTCCATTCTTTTCTTCCCTTGCTTCATATGAAACCTTCCGCCCTCTTCCATTTTCTTTAATCCTCCTATCCCTTTCCC
>NW_028234409.1:44420393-44422893 GCF_977035675.1 Penaeus japonicus
CACAAAGACTTGAAAATACAAGGGTGAGGAGGGGAAAAGGTATGGGTCAAATGTCAGGGCGTTATTTTTCGTTTTCTCATTTATGTTTTACTAAGACTGGAGAGGAAGAGGGACTAGTAAAATAGCGAAGGATCCAAATGGTCAAAAACACTAGATTTTGCAGGAAAACTTTTTTATTCACACACATCAAAAATCGTCTATCTGTGTAAAAAGTTTCATCTGTCAATTTATAAACATCGCAGAGTATTTTCCTGTCCAACATCAAAGGTTTTTTTTCCAGGAAGATAAGAGAAGGATGTGCTTAGGGAGAGGGTGGAGAGGGGGGGGGGGGTAAGGTTATTTGGGTATCTTTTTCATTCTGGTTATTGATTCATTTATATGTATAGATAAATAAATACATATATATATATATATATATATATATATATATATATATATATATATATATACATATACATATATACATACATACATACATATATATATATATATATATATATATATATATATATATATATATATATATATATACAGAGACAGAGAGAGAGAGTCAGCCGTTTATCGATTATTGAGACAAAAAGGGATATATTCTCACTGTTCTCATTTACCTTCCTTGCTATTTAATGACGGGTGTTTTTTACATTACCTTTGGCATTTTGTTTAGCGAGTTAATCTTTGTTATAGAAATAAATCAATAGGTTAAATATGTATTTATGAGGGAAAGATAACTCTGATAACATGTACTCTTTGTATGTTGGAGGAAGGTTGACGCCAAGGAAACTAATCTTTATCATTGATAGGGGCATGCGTCTACAGAGTGACTTTCAATGCGATGGCATTAATGTGACAAAAAGAAAAAAAAGTTAACTGTATAAACAGCAAGGTAATCATTATATAATAACAAAGAATAAAAACAAGGATTTCTTTCCAGCTTATTACTTGAGCATTGTTATTTTTTCATTATAGTATGGCACAATTATCCTTTGAGAAGTTAAATTACAATTAAATAAATAAAAATAGACATGTAATGATTACTCACAATTTAAACCAATATTCAATAAGCGAATTATTAAAATATAACTCATAATTTTATATTTACAGAGCAATTATTTTTGATCATCTAAATTACCTTAAACTGTATAATTAGACGACTTTGAAAACAAACAAACAAACTAATAATTATCCAAACGTCAAAAATATTCGACTTCAAAAACGAACCAATCCTTGACTTAACATCATAGCATAGATCAAATCGATCAAAAACATACATCTGTAACATATAGTAAAAAAAATATATATATAAATAAATATGTAAACAACGAACACAAAATAAAACGAACAAACTCACCTGTCCATCGGCGCCAGCTTCAACCTCCTCGATGCGTTCGCTGAGCTGAATAACCTGAACGCTGAGGTCGGCCTTCTCTCGCTCTACCTGGAAAGCGATAAAGACAATTGATTTAATTGAAGGGATTGATTGAATGGCTAGATGGAGGTTCGGGGGAGGTAGTGGTAGGTCTCGTTTATTCATTTATATCTATATATCGTTATTGGAAACATTTTGAAGTTGTGGGAACGGTGATAGAATATATTTAAAAAAAATAATAATAACAGATAAATAATTGGATAAATACTAGATTCTAAACGTATTTGATATCAACAAAGTGATGACTAAAAAGTTAATCACAATAGACCCATTCCTCAAGATGAAGATACAAAGATACTCAAAGACTTTTTCCCTTACTCATACTTTCCATCACAGAAGCACAAATTATCTAAACATAACCTACATCACTCAGTGGCACGAGCTATTACTGAAACCTACAAGAGGGGGACACATGAACCTCCATTTCCGTCGTTCGTCAGGTCACGTCAGGTCAAAAGACAGGCCTGTAAATAGGCCTAACCCACATACCTTCTCATTCCCCGGAAATTCCCGTGCATTCCGAAATTGCACATGTTTAACTGTGGGCTTCTGCTAGCCTACATACCGACGAATGTTATAGTTCTACGAATTAAGGTTGAAGGAAAGAGATGAAAGGAAGAAAAAAAGATCCAAGTGGCGTTAAAAGGAGAATGATGCGTGGAATGATCTAATGATGTGGCAAAATTGATGATAAAAACGACATTGAAGGAACATAAAACTAACCTTCAGAACAGACACAAAGGGAGACAAAAATATGTTCGCCTCGAGGAAAGATTAGAAACAGATGAAGGTTGTCCATGAGGAACAACCTGTGAAACACATGACTCTGGATGATACACTAACACATATATAACGCATCATCATCATTATTATTACTTTCCTTTCAGTTTATAACGCTCCCACTTTGCCTAAGTTGTTAAGGAGACCCGTCGGGAGTCTGCTCACGCCCACGCTCTTTGGCAAGGGTGTGAGGCCGTCAGTTAGGTGACAGGTTAGCAGATTTCTCAATTCTGAAGATGAAAGGAATCTTAACGCCTGCTGTCGTTTCGATTCCTTCGTATTGACAGTGATGCG
>NW_028234409.1:44447893-44450393 GCF_977035675.1 Penaeus japonicus
ATTTGACCAAGAAAATTACGGTTATTTCTTCGCATTGAGGAGAGATGGAGGGTGGGGGCGGGGGAGGGGGGTTACAACTGGTCTGGTTTGGCCTCTTCGGACACCCCAAGACCACTTTTAGCCCACTGACGTCATCACGATCACCTCTAAGAGCCTGGCGACACACAGGGGATGCCGGCACTCTGACGTGGCACCAATTTACCCGGCACTCTTCGTTCTGCACGGGGGCTGCCACACACTCGAGTTTTTGTTTCTCCGCGTTATAATTCACGGCATAAATCACGATGTAGATAAACATCTTATGTCATTCAAATCCTGTGGGTGAGGTTGGATTATGGATGCCATGGGAGTTTTGAGCGCGGCTTCACTTTGAGGCTTCACTTTGAGGCTTCACTTTGAGGCTCGTGGTGTTTGCTCTTCATGGACCTTCTTCATTGTCGTCGGCTTAATTCTTAATCCGTTTTTGATATCGCGTTCATGTCCGTTTCTCTTTAAAAGAGTGATTCGTTCAACTGGACGTGATCCATATCTTTTCGTTCTTGTAAGCCTAATACGTCGTACTTCGTTGTAATTATATGCCTGGTTTCCTCTCCTGTAAGTTAATGTTAACTTAATCCCGTTGGGTCCGGTAATTGTCTCTAGTTTTCGACCCTAAATATGTAAGCGCTTTTGCCAACTTGGAACTAACACCATCACGGCTGTCAGGTGGTGACGCGGAGACACTATTAACGTGTGGTGATTCTTCATAACCGGGAACCTTGTCGCAAAAAAGCACGAGGGATCATAGCTAATTTAATCTACTTTAATATGCACTTTGCAGTATAATCAGGTGAGCTTAACATATCTTTATCTGAAGTTTAGTCAGATGCTTAAAGTTCCCAAACTAAGACTCATGATCACCGCTGAACAATCCCTTGGCTGTACGCTCTGACTAGAACGAAAATCTATGCCATGTATGCTTACTCGGGTTGCAGTTTCCCTTGTCAGAGGATCCACAACGAATCCGAAATTATCTGGAGGGTTCGAAGTATGCCATCGCTAAAACTTTCTCTCTTTTCATAATACTTGACTTTGAATTTGGAATCATTCGGCTAATTACGCATTGTAAGCTCTGTTGCTCTTAACAAATGGTTCCCAAGTTTGATAATTTTTCATCTTCTTATCCCTGAAATAAACTCCTTATCTGGGTCAGTTTCTTTCTTTTACGAAATTTTAGTTTAATCTGATTATCATGCGACCGCAAGCTTATGCTTTTCTCCCGATGTAATAGTCCATGAGATAACCTATTTCAAAACGTAATATTCCTGTTATCCTAACAGTGCAACTGAAACAAAATATTATTAGAATATTTTTATCTTTTCAGTAAACAAATATGTAATCGAATAATCTGAAGCCTTTCCCATACCGCTATTCTGTCTTCATTTGCATAATCACGTCATGAATCTTACAACCACCTAAAGCACGAACTCTTGCTTCCGAAAATAAGATATTCTTCCTGTGCAATCTGCAAGATCAGGCCACAGGTGCGAATGCTCAGTATTCGCGACGGACCCGAGAGTCAGAAGTCTTAAGTCTAGAGAAGGAAGACAGGAAGAGGGAGAATAAGAAGAACGAAATGAAAGGAGAAGAGAAAATGGAGAAGGAGAAGATGATGAAGGAGAGATAGAATAAGAGTAAGAAGAAAAAAGAAAGAAGAAGATAATGAAGTAGAATAAGAGTAAGAAGAAGAAAAAGACGAATAAGAGAGAAGAAAGAATCTAGAGGAAAGAAGAAGAAGAAAAAAAAGTCAAGAATGAAAGAACATGAAAAAGGAAGAAGAAGAAAAGAGAAATCTTAAGGAGAAGAAGGAAAGAAAGAATATGGAGAAAGAAGAAAAAGAAAATAAGATGAAGAAGATAGCTCAATGAAATTAAATAATGCCTTTAATTGGAAAAGGGTTAACCAAAGTATTCCGTAATTCTCACACATATGACGAACGTATTAAACAATGATTATATACCAATTTGTGTTTATCGTACGTCAGTTGACTGAATAGTTTTTTTTTTTTCAGAATATATGTCCGTCTTCTGAATGCAGTACCTCATTAAAGTTCTCATTAGCAGTTGGCGAATTATCCGAAGTTCAGTTTAAAACGGGAAATGTATTAAATATTTCCGGTTTAGAGTAGAAGTCGCAGCTTGAGAATCGTTTGTGTCAAAATCTTTTTCTTCTTTTCTTCTAATTGCCTTCAGCCATGTCAGCTAAAGTTATATTTCGGATTTATCTTCCGATATTTCTTTCTCCTCGCTTTTCCTATTGCCTTCTCTGCCTCTGCTTTCCCTGCGCTGCTCCCAGCCGCTCCCCGGCCCGATGGTTGTCATGGCGACGGGGGACGCTTGGCACCGTGCCAAACGCACACGTGGAGACGCGCTTCCAAGTCCAACCATTGTCTTCGCTCGATTTTGTAAACAATATACGTGGTTTAATCTCACTTTGGAATCAGTATCTTAAGAGTGCTGGT
>NW_028234409.1:44462893-44467893 GCF_977035675.1 Penaeus japonicus
ATCTTTACTGCTCGAACGCCCATAAAAAAAAACTATACATCAAAAGGTAACTTAAAAGACGCCTAAAGTACTGCAATCTCCTTTACAGATCGCAACCAGACTTACTATGAACATATATCCCCCCCCCCTTTCCCCACCACTGCCCTCATCCCCTCCCCTCCCCCCCCTTCCCGCATGTTCCCTAAACGGATAGCTGTCTCAGTACTTATATACGCGGAGAGGAAATCACTTCAACGTATATTTGTATATAAATATCTCTCTAAGTCACAGTTGCCAAGTCAGCGAAAAATCCACCCTCCCACCCAGGATTACCAACGTTACTCCAGGTAGTGGGAGGGAAAAGGAGGAGGAGGAAGAAGAGGAAGGGAGAAGGGGTGAGGGAGGAGGAGGGGAAGGTTCAGGGAAGAAGAGAAAGAGAGGGAGGAGGAGGGGTGAGGGGGGAAGGGAGGAGGTGGGGATGGGGAAGGGGATGATAATGAGGAGGAGAAGGGGAGAAGGGAGGAAAGAAAGAATGGGGGGAGGAGGAGGGTATGAAAAGGAAGGGGATGAGGATGAGGATGAGGAAAGGGTGAAGAGGAAGGAGATGAGGAGGAGAAGGAGGTGGGAGAATGGAAAAGGGATTTGGAGGAGGAGGGGGTGAAGGGGAATGGGATAATGATGATGAAGGGGTGAGGGAGGAGGAGGGGGTGGGAGAAGGGGAGGAAGATGAGGTGGAGGAGGGGAGGGTTTTAGGGGAAGAAGAAGAGGAGTGAAGAGAAGGGTTGGTGGGAGGGAGAGGAGAAATGAAAAGATAGGCTGAAAGGAAGGGAAGGCAGGGGAAGGGGGAGGGGAAGGAGTAGATAGGGGGAAGGGAAGGGATAAGTAGGGGAGGAGAAGGGAGGGAGGGAGGAGCAAGGGTTGGGAGGAAGAAAATGACGAGGGGGACGATGAGAAGAGGAGAGGGGGTGTGGGGGTGGGGTGAGGGGAAGGCTTAGAGAGAGGAGGAGAGAGGGGTAGGGGGTGAGGTTCGCATTAATGCCAACTTGTTAGAAAGAACGGCGCGGTTATATTTGTAACACGTGTTTATCCAGCAAACCTTCCCCATACTCTCCTGTGCCTTACATCTTCTCAACTCTCGATCGTGGGTGGCGTCGCTTAGTATTCAAGGAAAGGAGATAAAGGGAGAGATAATGAGAGGGAGAGAGAAAGAGAAAGAGAGAGAGAGAGAGAGAGAGAGAGAGAGAGAGAGAGAGAGAGAGAGAGAGAGAGAGAGAGAGAGAGAGAGAGAGAGAGAGAGAGAGAGAGAGAGAGAGAGAGAGAGAGAGAGAACGAGAGAGAGCGAGATATAAATAGATAGATAGACTGACTGATAGATAGATAGATAGATAAATAGATAGAAAGATAGATAGAGAGGGGGTATATAGATAGAAAATAGATATCCAAAAATATCGATAGACAGACAAATAAACCGATAGATAGATATATACACAATAAACATAGATATAGATAGATAGACGAACAAATAAAAAAATGGATAGACGCATATCCAGATATGTATTGAGATTAATACATGGTCTTCTATTATAGCTTTTACGCCTTCGTTTTCGGTCTTACATCACCTACTCTCAACTGTCATCCCCACCTTTATCGTGTGTTTCTTATGCCTCTTCCACACCTGCATCTGTCGCTCACCCTTTTTCTCTCCCCTTCCTTCCCGTCATCGTGGTAAGTATAACATCTTCAAGGTAACTTTTTTTTTTCGTCTCAGTCTCTCCCTCTTGCTGTTCCGTTTGACGTTTATAGCAGTTTCCTCTCCATTGACAACATTTTGTAATCGGTTCTTCTCACTCGTGGCGAAAATGGTAGTCTTAATTCATTTAATTTCTAATCGTCTCTTGCCATTATCATTTCAAGGGAGAATTTCCATATGTTTTTTTTTTTATTTCGTGATAAAGGAGGATTTCTTTTTCAGAGATAGCTTTGTGCACCATCTGTTAAGTCTAGTTTCAACAAGCTAGATTTGAGTGACACATGGCACCTGTCACGTAAGCAATGCTAGAGTTTGGAGTAATTGCGGACAAAGACATATAAACGTTTGATAAATACCATGGAAAATGAGAGGTTTGCTTAGTCTAACAAAAAAAAAACAAAAAAAAAAATATATATCTCGATAGATTGTACCCGGAAGCGCAAGTAGTCACCTCAGAAATTCCATAAAAAAAAGAAAATTTACACAAACCAGGAAATCATAATTCAACCTCATTATCCGAAGCCATGAAACTATAATTCAACCTCGTTATCTGAAGCTAAAATTCAGCATATATCCTATTTATCCCCTGAACTTCAGTGAGCTTTGTTCCCTCAGCCTTTATTTGGGAAAGGGGAACGGGTGCCACCAACCCAACCCAGGGACTGTTTATAAGAAGCTATAAGATGGTGGGCGGGGTGTGCGGGCGAGGGCGAGGGCGAGGGCGAGAGGGTGGGGCCGCGAGGTGGCTCCAAGAGACGTGGGCGGCGCGGAAAATAATGAGGAGGAAAAAAAAGGGAAGTTGGGCGGTAGCCATCCATGATGCGAGGACTCGGGAAATTCGGCGCTGGGATTCTCTCCATCAGCTGCAAATGCTGTTTCTTTCTCTCTCTTTCTCTCTCTCTCTCTCTCTCCCTCTCCCTCTCTCTCTGTCTGTCTCGCTCTTTCTCCTCTTGTAGGAGTCTCTGTCTCTTTAACTTTCTTTTTCATCCCTGTTCGTTTCTCTCTGTTTCTCATTATTTACCCCTTTACTTGACTGACTCTCTCTTTCTTTCTCTCTCCCCCTTTCCTCTGTCTGCCTGTCTTCTTTCCCTCTCCTCTCTGTCTTTGCCTCTTCTCACTCGCCTTTCTCTCTCCTCTGGAATTCTTTCCTGGAACTCTTTTTTCGCGAAATCGATACTTTGGCTGATCACATATTCCTGAAGATCTGTGTGACATGACAGCGTTACTAGTTTGATCTTTGTCATTTTGTCATTTGATCAACATGTCACTGCAACATCCTATATTTTTGCTAGGACGCTGATATGAAGAAAGCACAATGAATACTATATTTAGAATTTTTCTTGCTGATGTTACTGAAAGATGAACTAGATCTTAGAATGAAATTTTAGGCATTCTAACCCATTTAGATATTTTACAAGAGCAAACTTACATTTCAGCGCTGAAATAAATATATTTTTTTATCGCCCACAATTCACAATTTGAATAACTAAAATTCAAAACGTTATAATTACACAACATGGATACATAAGATACATAGATGGACATATAATCCTACATAACTTTTGAATCACACACACACACACGCACACAAAATAACGCCCATTGAGGTTCCCGTCTTTCAGCCGCGCTGCCTTCAAGCGGTCTATTGAATTCCGTCGAGGTGGGAAGCCTCCTTCTCTCGAAGATAAGTCTAATCGGAGTTCACTTGGACATAACCAGAAAGAGTGCGAAATGAATCCGTGTCATTCAGAGGGACTTCATCACTATCCAATGATCTTAATTGATAAAGAATTGGTGGATTTTGTCTCGCGGTCTTTGGGCAGCATTTACGATTCGCGATTCTCGCTCTCGGTCGAAATTGCAGAGCTCACAGCTTCCGCAAATTGCATTGGGGACTTCAAAGGCAGTCAGGATTCACACGCAGATCGTTCACACACACACACACACCAGTCTTGAGATACTTACCTCGAGCGCGGAGGTGTTGGCATAGTGGGTCTGAGTCGTCGTGACAATGTCAGGTGATTTCGTCCCCGATTTGTACGAGGTCTTTGTGACCTGAACGGAAGAGTGTGCAGGCATCCTGACGGAGACAGAGACTCGCGGATTTATCGACACTCAGGTGGTTCGTTCACACCTTCACGGTCGTCGAAGAGGGCGGGAGCAGCGTTCGTGTGCGAGCCGTGGAGGGGCGGAAAGTGCACTGGAGGGCCGTCGATAGGGCACTGGGGCGAAGCATAGTGCTTTACTGGTGCCCAGGGGTAGCGGGAGGGGGAGGGAAGGCAGGGCGTGGGGTGGCTGGGGCACCACCTACCTCCTTCTCAACACCTGGCGCAACCTCAGTCAGCCCCGCCCCCCTTTTCTCCCCTCCCCCTCTTTCTACCTCCCTCCTCCACTGCCCCGTCTTGCCCTCCACATTTCCTTGTAATTCCCTTCCCTTCCACTATCCTTTCAAACACACTTCGCCTCCAAGGCCAACCAAACTGCGATCACGCAATTCAGACCAACCATTCCGATAATCTTCAAGTTGCAAAACCATGTTGCTAATGAGACAATATGAGGCTCGCCATGAGGGGTTGGGGCTTGGCACGTCGGCAGAGGCTGGTTGGGCGGCGCTGTTGGTATTTGCGGTAAGATTGAGCCTGTGATCACGGAGCGAGGAAGACTTTTGCTTTCGTATGAGTGTATGTGTGAGTGTGTGCGATTGTGGGAGTGTTTGATTGTGTATGTGTGTTGAATATGGGTGTATTTGAGCGTGGAAGCATTTGCACGTATGTGCTTGTGCATATATGTCTGTTTTTGTGTGTGTTTGAGTTCGTATGAGTTTGTAGGCCTTTGTTTGTTATTCTCTCTCTCTCTCTCTCTCTCTCTCTCTCTCTCTCTCTCTCTCTCTCTCTCTCTCTCTCTCTCTCTCTCTCTCTCTCTCTCTCTCTCTCTCTTTCTCTCTCTCTCTCTCTCTCTTTCACTCTCTTTTTCGCTGTGATAAGCAACGAGAGAGAAAAGGCTATAATCCTGATATTGTTTTGAAAAGTTCTCACTACGCACAAGAAAAAGGAAGGTATGAAGGAAGGAAAGAGGAAAGGAATGATGTAAAGAAGGAGATGAGGAAATCAGGAAGAAATGAAAGAAGGGAGAAAAGAAGAAAAGAAAGAAAGAAAGGAAGGAAGGGAAGGAGGAAAGAAGGAAAGAGAGAAGGAAAGAAGAAAGAAAGGAAGGAAGGGAAGGAGGAAAGAAGGAAAGAGAGAAGGAAAGAAGAAAGAAAGGAAGGAAGGGA
>NW_028234409.1:44490393-44492893 GCF_977035675.1 Penaeus japonicus
TTTTTATATATCAGCGTACTTGTCAACTAGTTCACTCATCCATATTTATTGCTCTCTCTCCCTCTCCCTCTCTCTCTCTCTCTCTCTCTCTCTCTCTCTCTCTCTATATATATATATATATATATATATATATATATATATACACATACACACACACACACACGCACACACACTTACGATATATATGATCCATAATCATTTCCTATACTATCATACTTCTTGATTTATGGTTCGCAAATGGGTGAATAAAAAAGTACGTCAAACTTCCTGTTAGTGTACTAAACGCTGCGAACAAACATCCCATTGTTCGCAAATATGCCCAGAAGAGGTATTCACAGTGGATGACTTTCTTCCTCTACCCTTATGGTACGCGCTACAAGAGACTCCCGAGCGCAATGTACTGTGTATAACGATCTGTCTTCAGCGCGTGGAGGAAACTTCTGAATATGCAGCCGTTTTTGCCCGTCGAGACTTTTGAATGACTCTCATTTGGTATACAGTTTTAGGTAATGGACTGTTTCTCTTTCTACTCACTCGAAAGTCTGACTGTTTTGACGGTTTAGACTGTATGGTTTCACGAATGTTAGGTGTTTTAGAACGTTTTTTTTTTCTCTCTCTCTCCTTTTCCCTCCACCCTCTATCTCTCTCTTTCTCTGTCTATCTCTCTCCCTCTCCCTCCGCCCTAACTCTCTCTCTCTCTCTCCCTCTCTCGCTCCTTCCTCTCCCTCTCTCTCTCTCTCTATTTTTACTACCAGATATGTCTCCTTCCTCGCTTCTTTCTTTGTTAGCATTTGGCAAAGCTTTATCAAAGCAAATTTTACAATTGAAGCTTCCCCAGTTTACTTTCTTTAAGTAACTGTTATGTACACGCACGTGCCATACTTTCCCGATAAAAATAAGTCTTTGGAAAATATACCATTTGTGCAGTTCCCGAAATTGGTAATTCACGTTTATTTTTGTTTTGCAGAGATTGGAAAGTTTACATGAAAGCATAAAAGTCGGTTCTTTTAGCATTTCGAGTTGAGAGATACGCAAATATTTGCAAACTCCCTCCGTTCTGTACCTCGACAACTCTCGGCAGATGGTGCAAGACAGGTCGTCTGGAATTGGTACTGGAATCACTCGAATAAGTGCTCCCAGTTATGTTGTTCTTGTTATGTTGCTGTACACGTACTTGGCACAAGTTATCTAATTCAGAACAAAAAAAGAAAGACGGGAAAAAAATGTTTCGCAACATTTTTGGCCCCGAGTTTTGACGTCATTCTTTTTATGACAACTATACCGTTGACGTGTTTTGTGTGGCTGATATGGTGGTCAGCGCCATCTCTTGGCCGGCCGGGAACTATTGCCTACACCTGGTCTAAGGTGCATTAGTTTCGCCATCACGTTTCCAGTTAGACTTCTCTCGAGGCACCGCCGTTTTATGTGGACACGATGTGATGATGACGGATTATATTACTCTGTACATCATATGTTGTAATGTTGTTGTCGTGTTTTCCTTCACACACACACGCACATTTACACACACACACACACACACACACACACACACACACACATATATATATATATATATATATATATATATATATATATATATATATATATATATATATATATATATTTATCTGTGTGTATGCATATGCAACTACGTATGTGTGGTCATGCATACGCAAGCTCTGTGTGTGCTTGCACATAGATTATCGTTAAATCGTGCATCTAAATGATCATGATGATATTTGCTTCCACATACCGTATGCACAGTCACGTTCAAGATCCTCTAGACACAGTTGCCATTTCTGCACTGTCTGTTCCCAATTCCGAGCTGCTGAATCGAAATCTATACTGATTATGTTTCAACTAGACTCAAGTTATGGCTATGTTCGTTTCCTGGATCGTTTCTCACGTTAGTCTGGCAGAGGCAGAGGTAAAGGAAGACAGAATTGAGGTTGAATAAATAGATAGCATAAAATTGACCCTAGATATTTACAGATACATTGTGGCTGTTTAAAGGATAACACCGCAAAGTGTCGTTGCGTTTCTCACAATCAATTCGATGAATCTCTCACTTGCCGAGATTGTTCTAAACACATCCTTTCGGACAAAAACAAATAATAGTACTACTGCCATTTCAGTCTCACAACAGACTCTGGAACGAATGAGGGAAACAACAGTAACATCAGGTTCAAACTGGAACAATAAGTAACAGTAACAAAACTAACATAATTTCAGACTCAAATCGGAAGCTCGACGGAACAAGGAAAACAAAAACAACAATACAAGAAAATATGAACGGAACACACAAAAAAAACAATAACAAAATCTCGACAAAGGAAAATCTATCAACGGAGAAAAAAAAAAAAAAAAAAAAAACTACAAACAACAATAACAACATCAACAGTATGTACAGAACAAGCTTGTATATTGACTTTTAATTTCTCTTTCGGTGCATTTACCTTTCATGAACGGCTCGAGGATAAACGGCGGAAGCACACGATCA
>NW_028234409.1:44502893-44510393 GCF_977035675.1 Penaeus japonicus
GCCCCTCCCCCCCAAAAAAAAAGAAAAAAAGATTGAGAATGTTGCCCCCTAGAAGACGAAACCATTTGTCAACATGCAACTGGACCCTCGCCAAGGAAATGTCGCCGAGTGGACATGCGGCGACGAACCCAGGCTTTTCACGCCCTCTGGCTCGCTCTCCCTTAGTAAAACGCCCACCTGGAAGGCTCTCACGTGATTTCAAAAGGCGGGGGGTTCTAATGAGATTTTTTCTGGTTTCTAAATCAAAGAAGGTATTGGGGAGGGGGGAGGGAATGGAGGGAGCGGAGGGAGTTTAGGAAAGGGAATTGAAGGAAGGAGGGAGCGGAGGGAGCTGAGGAAAGGGAATGGAAGGAGGGAGGGAGCGGAGGGAGTTTAGGAAAGGGAATTGAAGGAAGGAGGGAGCGGAGGGAGCTGAGGAAAGGGAATGGAAGGAAGGAGGGAGCGGAGGGAGCTGAGGAAAGGGAATGGAAGGAAGGAGGGAGCGGAGGGAGCTGAGGAGAGGGAATGGAAGGAGGGAGGGAGCGGAGGGAGCTGAGGAAAGGGAATGGAGGGAGGGAGGGAGAGGGGGGAGCTGAGTAAAGGGAATGGAGGGGGGAGGGAGCGGAGGGAGGGAGGGAGCGGAGGGAGCTGAGGAAAGGGAATGGAGGGGGGAGGGAGCGGAGGGAGCTGAGGAAAGGGAATGGAGGGAGGGAGGGAGAGGGGGGGGCTGAGGAGAGGGAGTGGGGGGGGGAGGGAGCGGAGGGAGGGAGGGAGCGGAGGGAGCTGAGTAAAGGGAATGGAGGGGGGAGGGAGCGGAGGGAGCTGAGTAAAGGGAATGGAGGGGGGAGGGAGCGGAGGGAGCTGAGTAAAGGGAATGGAGGGGGGAGGGAGCGGAGGGAGCTTAGGAAAGGGAATGGAGGGGGGGAGGGAGCGGAGGGAGCTGAGGAAAGGGAATGGAGGGGGGAGGGAGCGGAGGGAGCTGAGTAAAGGGAAGGGAGGGGGGAGGGAGCGGAGCTGAGTAAAGGGAGGGAGGGGGGAGGGAAGGGAATGGAGGGTGGGAGGGAGCGGAGGGAGCTGAGTAAAGGGAATGGAGGGGGGAGGGAGGGATCGGAGGGAGCTTAGGAAAGGGAATGGAGGGAGGGAGGGAGAGGGGGAGCTGAGAAAAGGGAATGGAGGGGGGGAGGGAGCGGAGGGAGCTGAGGAAAGGGAATGGAGGGAGGGAGGGATCGGAGGGAGCTGAGTAAAGGGAATGGAGGGGGGAGGGAGCGGAGGGAGGGAGGGAGCGGAGGGAACTGAGGAAAGGGAATGGAGGGAGGGAGGGAGGGAGCAGAGGGAGCTGAGTAAAGGGAATGGAGGGGGGAGGGAGCGGGGGGAGGGTGGGAGCGGAGGGAGCTTAGGAAAGGGAATGGAGGGAGGGAGGGAGAGGGGGAGCTGAGAAAAGGGAATGGAGGGGGGGAGGGAGCGGAGGGAGGGAGCGGAAGGAGCTTAGGAAAGGGAATGGAGGGAAGGAGGGAGCGGAGAGAAGGGCATGGAGAGAGGGAAAGAGAGAGAGAGAACGAGAGAGAGAGAGAGAGAGAGAGAGAGAGAGAGAGAGAGAGAGACAGAGAGAGACAGAGAGAGACAGAGACAGAGAGACAGAGAGAGAGAGTAAAAGAGAGAGACAGTTGTCGTCTAGAGAAATGGAAGGAACATTTCCCGAATCATTCAGTCCATGATAAAAAGACAATCAGAGACCCCCCCTCCCCTACCTCCCCACCCACCCAAAAGAAAAAAAAATCAAGCGAAAGAAAAGAGACGGAGAAAAGAAGAACCAGCAGAAGAAGAAGAAGAAAAAAAAAGATATATTCACATCATTTGCTTCTTCAGCTTTCCCGAGATTCGCAAAAGACCAGGATGGCAACACGGTCCAAAATACCCTAAGAAAAGAAGGTGGTCTCCGCTCTTATCCCTAGAGCGAGTATAGCACAGTCTTCCCCCCGCCTTTCATATCCAGCGCGACACAATGCAAAAGTAATCGCGCGACTGTGTTCGTAATGGTCAATCGCTCATGGCTGCCTGTGCATGACGTTCTCTTTCATGCACAATGCTCAGTCCCGTTTTGTCTGGAGGGAGAGGGAGCGTCCTCTTGCCAGTCCGAGTTTCTGGTCGATTTGAGCAGCGAAAGGAAATTGGGAGACCTGTTTCTGATGCGTTTCGGTACTGTTGTTGTTGTTGTTGCTGTTGTTGTCTGCGGTATTGTTGTTACGATTCTTATCATCGTTATTATTATCGTCATTTTCATTTGTTGTTTTTGATGGTATTATCATGTTTTATTTTTTGTTATTATTGCCATTATTATTGCTATCCTTATTGTTATCATTATCATCAATTTTATCATCGTCATGCTTATCATTATCTATATCATCATTATCATTTTTATTGTTATTATTCTTATAATTATTATCATCAGGTATCATTACTATTACTATTATCAATATCATTATTGCTTTTATTAACATTATTATTGTCATCATTATTATCATAATCATTACTATTATCATTATCGCTATTTTCATTATTGTTATTATCATTAGTAGTAGTATCATTATCATTAATGCTGTTCTCATTATCATTGTTATCATCATTATAACTATTATAATCATTGTCTCTCTCTCTTCATTTCTTCCCCTCTTCTCTTTCTTCTCATATACCCCCCCCTCCTTTTCTCTCTCTCTTCTTTTCTTCCCCTCTTCTCTTTCTTCCCATCCCCCCCTTTTCCTATTTCTTTTCTTTTGTTCCTCTCTTCTCTGTCTTTTCACCCTCCCTCCCCATTTCTGTATTTCTTTTCTTCTCCTCTTCTCTTTCTTCTCACCTCCATCCTTTTATCTCCCTCTTATTCCCCCCTTCTCTCTCTTCTCACCCAACTCCTTTTATCTCTTACCATCCACCTTTTTTTTCTCTCTCTTCTTTTCTTCCCCTCTTCTCTTTCTTCCCCTCTTCTCTTTCTTCCCATCCACCCCCCCCCCCACACACACACCTTTTCTCTCTCTCTTATTTCCTTCCCCTCTTCTCTTTCTTATCCGAAAGGGGAAGGAAAAGGTGACAAGGAAAGGCCTTCTTGTCGACACTTTATTTGATGGCGGCCAATAACACTAAAATTCCCATGGCGTGTTAACCGTCGACGCAGAGCTTTCGGAAGGTGAAATATCTCTTTGATTTTTTTGTGTGATTCTTCTTTTTGCTTGCTGGGAAATATTCATTCTTTTTCATTTTTTTAAATTTAAGAGCAGCGAGAGAGATATAGGTAGATAGATAGAGAAAGAGAAAGAAGGTGAAATATCTCTTTGATTTTTTTGTGTGATTCTTCTTTTTGCTTGCTGGGAAATATTCATTCTTTCTTATTTTATCTATTTTATTTAAGAGCAGCGAGAGAGATATAGGTAGATAGATAGATAGATAGACAGAGAGAGAGAAAGATTTTTTTGTGTGATTCTTCTTTTTGCTTGCTGGGAGATATTCATTCTTTTTCATCTTTTTATTTAAGAGGAGCGAGAGAGATAGTAGGTGATGGATGAGTTGAGAGAGATATAGGTCGAAAGATAGATAGATAGATAGATAGGTAGATAGAGAGAAAGAAGGTGAAATACCTCTTGATTTTTTTGTGTGATTCTTCTTTTTGCTTGCTAGGAAATAATCATTCTTTTTTATTTCTTTAAATTTTATTTAAGAGCAGCGAGATATATATATATAGATAGATAGATAGATAGATAGATAGATAGATAGGTAGATAGAGAGAAAGGAGGTGAAATATCTCTTTGATATTTTTGTGTGATTCTTCTTTTTGCTTGCTGGGAAATATTCATTCTTTTTCATTTTTTTTATTTAAGAGCAGCGAGAGAGATATAGGTAGATAGATAGATAGATAGGTCGATAGAGAGAAAGGTGAAATATCTCTTTGATATTTTTTGTGTGATTCTTCTTTTTGCTTGCTGGGAGATATTCATTCTTTTTTATTTTTTTTATCTTATTTAAGAGCAGCGAGAGAGAGAGTAGGTGATGGGTGAGTTGAGAGAGATATAGGTCGATAGATAGATAGGTAGATAGAGAGAAAGAAGGTGAAATATGTGTGATTTTTCTTTTTGCTTGCTGAGAGATATTAATTTTTTTATCTATTAATTTTCTATTTTATTTAAGAGCGCAAGAGAGAGAGTAAGTGATGGGTGAGTAGAGAGAGATATAGGTAGATAGATAGATAGATAGATAGGTAGATAGAGAGAGAAAGAAAGTGAAATATCTCTTGATTTGTTGATAAATAGATAGATAGGTAGATAGATATAGATAGATAGAGATAGAGAGATAGAGAGAGAGAGAGAGAGAGAGAGAGAGAGAGAGAAATGGGTAGACAGATAGAGAGAAAGTCAGAGATAAAAAAAAAAATAAATAAAAAAAAATAGAGAGATATATATTCACATTGACAGAGAGACAGAGACAAGGAGAGACAGACATACAAAGAGACAGACAGAGAGAAAGAAAGATAATAGATAGATACACCAATAATTCCCATTTCCACCTCGCCTGTTCACCTGCAATGAATTTCCTTGGCTCGTCGGGTCTAATTTTCCGACTGTCTTGACAGTGAAACGTTTTCCGAGAGAGAGAAAGAGAACTAGGGAGAAAGAGAGAGATGAATAGCCAAAAAAGAGAGAGAGAAAGATAGGTGGATAGATAGATAGATAGATAGATAAAAAGCGGATTGACAGATAGATAGATAGATAGATATCTAACTGGATAGATAAATAGATGGTTAAATAGATACATAGATATATAAATGAATTTTTAAATAGATAGACAAATAGATCACTGAATGATTGAATAGATAGATAGAGAGAGAGAGAGAGAGAGAGAGAGAGAGAGAGAGAGATAGTTAGATAGATATATAGATAGATAAATATAAGGATGAATGGTTAAATAGATAGATAACCGGATAAATAGATAGATAGATAAATGAATAGTTAGAAAAATGAATAGATAAATAGATAGATAGATAAGTGGATGGATAAAGAAAGAGCGTTTCCAATTTCTCATCCAATTTGCCGAGCAGATTTTTTTTTTTTTTTCCTGGAGAGAGAAATAGAAACAGATTTATAAACTATTAAAAAGAGAGTGAGGGAATAAGATGGGTAGATAGATAGATAGATTGATAGATGGATAGATAAATAGATGAATCGGTAGACAAATAGAAGGGAAGGTAAATAACTCAACAGATAAATGAATAAAGAAAAGAGAGAAGACAGACAAACAGATCGATCAATAGGAGACTAGACACAAGAAAGCGAGTGAGCGCTTAAATCATCCAATTGGCTTTTAGGAAGAAACGCTTTCGTGGATGCCGCCCGGTCAGTGCTGAAGGTGAGTTCGCTTCTTATCAACGTTCCTCCTAACAGCCACTCAGCGCCGAGACCCTTTGTGATAAGGAGGGAAGATATATCGTCATCTGCGGAAGGGGCGAGAGCTGGACTCAGAGCCGGGTATTTTGCCGAGGAAAGTCTAACGTTCGGTCGACCGTTTCTTTGAGTGAGGCTCGGTGGTGTTGGGGAGGGGGTGGGAGGTAGGGGGACGGGGTGGGTTGTGGTAATTATTTACTTATTTTTTTTATTAATATTTGTCTACATATCTACAACGTTATCACACATAGATTTAGATATCAAAGTTTAGAGCGATATTCTGCCTCAAACAATAATTTCTTTTGTTGAATCAAATGTGGACTGACTGACTTTTCCCTGAAGTCATTATTTTTTTTTTGTATCATGAGCTTGAGCTCAAATGATTAATTATATTCTTCGATATCCGAGTCTCCGAAGTTTGACACAGAATAGATGGGGAAGAGTTGAATTATCATCGGGCGTGAATATCACAACTGTTACAATGATCCTCGACTCGTTTTAGACATGAATAGCCAGGAAGATTCCTTCGGGGATGATTTTTTTTTTCCTGAGTCGAATTTTCCCATGTCCCATTTATCTGTTGTTGTTTTTTTTCTGACTAATTTCTGACACAATTTTTTGACTGATGTGAGAATTCCTCTGTGAGTCCTGATGCAAAGGTCATTAAATCGGAATATAATCACACGAAGTTTGAACCTTAGCGCGTTTGATGGTCTCTCAAAGATTTGAAGTCTTTCTCTACGAACAAACTGCTCATTTGATCCAAAAGCAGAGAAAAATCGAGAGCGATAGTAAAACGACAGTAAAGAAGGAGAGAAGGAAAGAAAAAAGAGAAGCAGAAATGCATATTTGGTCTGGTTATAAACTTTACACTGTTCCCTATACAGTTCATGTTAAAAGCATTGGCTTCTAGTATATCTGGAACCATTTTGCATTCACAACGGTTGCTCAGACTTTCATCCAGGCAGACAGAAGATATATATATATATATATATATATATATATATATATATATATATATACATATATATACATATGTATACACACACACACACACACACACACACACATATATATATGTGTGTGTGTGTGTGTGTGTGTGTGTGTGTGTGTATGAGAGAGATAGAGAGCGAGAGAAACAGAGATAAAGATAGAGATAGCGAGATAATGAGAGAGAGAGAATAGAAATCAAAATAAAATGAGAAAGAACGAAAGAAGGAGAAAAAAAAGAAAGAGAGAGAAAGAAAAAAAAAAGCGATCGAAAGCGAGAGAGAAAGAGAGCGAACGAAAGAGACAGAGAGACGTTAGAAAGCGTACTATCCTCTTCACTGGAGACACTACCGACCTAGCTCTTAGGCGGCCGAGTGAGTCGAGCTCGGAAGATATTTAATTAAGGAATTAAATCTCAAGTTTTGCGACGAAAATTGGGGTGTAATGCTCGAGATCCTCAAGTCTAAAAGTTTTTAATTAATGTGTTACTGAGATTACAAAATACGATGCCGGAAAGATAAATGCTAAACTTAATTAAGACTCATCCAAAAACACAAGGGAAAGAATGCCAATTGCTGGGTAATGCTAATCAGATTCGTTCGAGAAGTCAGTAAAGCAAAGAAGAAAAAAGAAAAGAAAAAAAGAAAAAAATAGTAAAAAATGAAAAGAAAAACAAGTGAAGACATTTCAGAAATGTTGAATGAATATGATGTTAGGACGGATGGGGGGAGGGGGAGGAGGGGGATAAGAAGCCGGAAGGGGAAGGTGGGAGGGGAAGGAGAAGGAGAGGGATAAGGTGGGAGGGGAAGGAGGAGGCGGGGAGGAGAAGGTGGGAGGGGAAGGAGGAGGAGAGGGAGAAGGTGGGAGGGGAAGGAGATGGAGATGGAGAAGGTGGGAGGGGAAGGAGAAGGAGAGGGAGAAGGTGGGAGGGGAAGGAGGAGGCGGGAAGGAGAAGGTGGGAGGGGAAGGAGGAGGAAAGAGAGAAGGTGGGAGGGGAAGGAGGAGGCGGGAAGGAGGAGGAAAGAGAGAAGGTGGGAGGGGAAGGAGGAAGCGGGAAGGAGAAAGTGGGAGGGGAAGGAGAAGGAGAGGGAGAAGGTGGGAGGGGATG
>NW_028234409.1:44517893-44520393 GCF_977035675.1 Penaeus japonicus
TATTTCTTCTTTCTTCTTTTTTTCTTCTTTTCTTTCTTCTCTTTCGTCTTTTTTTCTTCTTTCTTTTCTTTCTTCTTCTTTCTTTTTTTTCCTTTCCTCTTCTCTTTCTTCTTTCTTCTCTTTCTTCTTTTCTCTTTCTTTCTTTTCTTTTTCTCTCTTTTTCTTTTCTTCCTCTTCTTCTTCTTTTTCTTTTTCTTCCCTCTTTTCTTTCTTCTCTTTCTTTCTTTTTTTTTTTTCTTCTTCTGTTTCTGTTTCTCTTTCTTCTTTCTTATTTCTTCTTTTCTTTTTTTCTTCTTTTCTCTTTCCTTTTCTTCTCTTTTTTTTTTTTTCTCTTTTTCCTCTTCTTTTCTTTTTTTTTCTCTTCTCCTTTTCTTTTCTTTTTCTTCTTTTTCTTCTCTTCTTCTTTTCTTTTTATCTTTATCTTTCTTCTCTCCCTTCTTTTTCTCTCTTCTCTTTCTCCTCTTTTTTCTTTTTCTTTTCTTTTCTTTCTCTTCTTTCTCTTCTTTTTCTTTCCTTCTCTTTCTTCTTTTCTCTTTTCTTTTCTTTTTCTTTTTTTCTTCTTTTTTTCCTTTTCTTCTCTTTTTCTTTTTCCTTTTCTTTTTCTTTCTTTCTTCTTCTTCTTTCCTCTTTCTTTCTTCTTTTTTCTCTTTCTTTTTTCCTTCTTTTCCTTCTCTTTTTTTTTCTTCTCTTTCTTTTCTTTTTTCTTTCTTCTTCTTTCTCTTTCTTCTTTCTCTTTTTTCTTTTCTTCCTTTTTTCTTTCTCTTTCTTTCTCTTTTTTTCTACTTTTCTTTCTTCTTCCTTTTCTTCTTCTTCTTTTTCTTCTCTTTTCTTTCTTTTCTCTTTTTCTTTCTTTCTCTCTCTTTCTATCTTCTCTTTCTTTTCTCTCTTTTTCTTCTCTTTTCTTTCTTCCTTCTTTTCTTCTTCGCCTTCTTCGTTTCTTTCCTTTTCTTTCTTCTTTCTTCTCTTCTTTTTTCTTTCTTTCCTTTCTTCTCCTTCTTTCTTCTTTTTTCTCCTCTTTCTTCGTTTTCTTTCTTTCTTTCTTCTTCGTCTTCTCTTTGTTTTTTTTTTTTTTCTTTCTTCTTTTCTTCTTCTTCTTTCTTTTCTTTCTTTTTTTCCTTCTTCTTTTCTTCTCTTCTTTCTTTCTCTTTCTTCGTCTTTTCTTCTTTTCTTCCTTTTCTTTCTCTTCTCTTCTTTCCTCTTTCTATTCTTCCTCTCTTTTCTTTCTTTTTTTTTCTTTTTTCCTCTCTTTCTTTTTTCTTTCTCTTTCTTCTTTTCTTCTCTCTCTTTTTTCTTCTTTCTCTTTTCTCTTTCCTTTTCCTTCTTTCCTTCTTCTCTTTCTTCTTTTCTCCATCTTCCTCTTCTTCTTTTTCTCTTTCTTTCTTCTCTTCTTTTTTCTCTCTTCTTTTCTTTCCTTCGTCTTCTCTTTTTCTCTTCTTTTTTCTTCTCCTTTCTCTTTTTCCTTTCTCTTTTCTCCTCTTTTTCTTCTTTTCTTTCTTTCCTCTTTCTTCTTTTCGTCTTCTTTCTCTATTTTCTTCTCTTCTCTCTTTCTTCTTTTCTTCTTTTTTCTTCTTCTCTCTTTCTTTTTTTCTTTCTTTCTTCTTTCTTTTTTTCTCTTTTTTTTCTTCTTCTTTCTCTTTTTTTCTTCTTCTTTCTCTTTTCTCTTTTTCCTCTTCTTTTTTCTTCCTTTCTCTCTTTCTCCTTCGTCTTTTTCTTCTTTCTTTTTTTTCTCCTTCTTTCTCTTCTTTCTCTTCCTTTTGTCTTTCTTCCTCTTTCTTCTCCTCTTTCTTCTTTCCTTTCTCCTTCTCTTTTCTTTTTCCTTTTTTCTTTCTTTTCTTCTCTCTCTTCTTTTTTCCTTCTCCTTCTTCCTTTTCTTCTTTCTCCTTCTCTTCGTCTTCCTCTTCTCCTCTCTTTTTCTTTCCTTCTCCTTCTTCTTTCTCTCTCCTCTTCTTCTCTCTTTCTCTTCTCCCTCTTCTCTCTCCCTTTCTTTCTTTTCCTTTTTCTCCTCCTCTCCTTCTTTCTCTTCCCTCTTTCTCCTCCTCTCTCCCTCTCTCCTTCCTCTTTCTCCTCCCTCTCCTCTCTCTCCTTCCTCTTTCTCCTCCTCTCCCTCTTCCTTCCTCTTTCTCCTCCCTCGGTCTCCTCCTCTTTTCCTTCCTCTTTCTCCTCTTCTCCTCACTCCCTCTCCCTTCCTCTTTCTCCTCCCTCTCCCTCTCTCCTTCTCTCTTTCTCTCTCCTCCCCTCTCTCCCTTCCTCTTTCCTTCCTCTTTCTCCCCCCTCCTTTCCTCTCCCCTTCCTTCTCCCTCTTTCTCCTCCCTCTCCCTCTGCTTCTCCCTCATTCTCCTCCCTCTCCCTCTGCTTCTCCCTCATTCTCCTCCATCTCCCTCTGCTTCTCCCTCATTCTCCTCCCTCTCCCTCTGCTTCTCCCTCATTCTCCTCCCTCTCCCTCTGCTTCTCCCTCATTCTCCTCCCTCTCCCTCTCCCTCCTTCTCCCTCCTCCTCCTCC
>NW_028234409.1:44527893-44545393 GCF_977035675.1 Penaeus japonicus
ATGACACAAGCACACTCACACATACACGCACAACCACACACACACACACACACTCACACGCTCAGACGCACAGTCACACACACACACACACACTCACATGCACAGACACACACACACACACGCACACACACACACACACGCAAATTATGACACAAGCACACACACTCTCTCTCTATCACACACACGCGCGAGCGCGCATCTATAAACTATGACACACACATGCAAACTATGATACAAGCACACTCACACACACACGCACTCTCTCTCCCTCTCACACACTCACACACGCTCATACACTCACACACACGATCATACACTCTCACACACGATCATACACTCTCACACACAATCACACACACTCTCAACTATGATACACACACACTCTCTCTCTCTCTCACACACACACAAACACACACTCATACACACGCACATATGGTAAACTATGACACAAGCAAACTCACACACACACGCACAACCGCACACACACACACTCACACGCTCAGACGCACAGACACACACACACACTCACACTCACATGCACACACACACGCACACCCGCACACACACACACTCACACGCACAGACACACAGACACACACACACACTCACACTCACATGCACAGACACACACACACACACACACACTCACGTGTATATGCAAACTACGACACAAGCACACAGACACACACCTGCAGTGGAATGATAACCTCTTTATCTTTTTCCTTATCGGTTCGGGCCCTTCCAACTGTCCCATAGACGAATTGTTTTCTAAAAGTTAACAACTCAGCTGCTTCATTGGAATTGCAAGTACGCAGCTCTTCGCGCTGTTCAGAGAATCGCCAACGGCCTTCCAAGAAGTATCGCATAGAACGACGGAGCGAACGACTCCTGCAATGGCTGACCTGCAGAGGCAAGAGGGGGAGAATGATCGAGTTACGTTAGATCTCCTCTGGGTTCATACAACTAAAACTTCTCATATACCTCATATTCGTTGCAAGACAGGGGCATTTGACTTTAAGTTCGATTTGGATACTGGAAGCTCAGATTCTTTCATTTCCAAGAATTACGTATCTCAGAAGATGATTCAGCCATGTGCTATAAAGGAAATTCGTTTCATTTCCCACACAGTCAAAATTATCGGCCAAACGTATGTACCAATCATTCTAGGAAACGGCCATTCAACGCTGGAAACTTCATACAAATTCCTAGTATCTTAACATAAGATAGGTACAGAAAGTACTTTAGCGATGGATTTTCTGACTGATTTCCAATGCGTATTGGACCTTGACTCTGAGCCAAAGATCACGCTGAACAGAACGCCACTCACACCGCAGAAATCTTATCCTACACCCGAGATATCTCTAGCTGTTAAAGCGGGCGATGGCAAAACATACAGCTCTAATTTCTATGTAGATACAGGCTGCTGCAATTTCCTGAGTAGGTCTTTAGCATTGGAAATGGGCCTAATAAAGAAACCGGGTAATAAAGCAAGAATAGTCCCATGCACAATACGTGTATCTTATGACAACTATAAGGTGTCCATAGCAAAACCAGAACTGTACACAATAAACCTTTTGGGAGGCAGACAACTGAGGAAATCCATCTACAGCATAAAGGACTAGCAGATAACATTCAGACAAAATAAGGGGAACGTAACCATCCCCTTTCTGAAGAACTGATCATTATTCAGCCTGTCTTGTATCGCCTGTTTTTTGTGTTACCTATTAAAGCTGTGTGAATCTTATTTATATTTGCTGTGTACCTTGTGTTTAACATTTCATGTAACAATAATAAGAATAATAAAAATTATAAATATATATACATACAAATGGTCACGTAAATACACGTGAATATAGTTTATTATTGACAAATGCCGTAAAATATTGATAGTAATACTCTTTCCTTATAAATACATACATACATACATCATCATAATTCATTTGTGGTATTTACGTTCCACACTCGCGAACTCATTATCTGTCATATGCACAAGTTTAGACTCTCAAATAGTTCTAGTCTTCAAGCATGTAGGCGTGTGTAAACGTGTGAATGTGTGTGTGCGTAGGCGTGTGAGTGTGTGTGTGTGTGTAGGCTTGCGTGTGTGTGTGTGTGTGTGTGTGTGTGTGTGTGTGTGTGTGTGTGTGTGTGTGTGTGTGTGTGTGTGTGTGTGTGTGTGTGTGTGTGTGTGTGTGTGTGAATGTGTGAATGTGTGTGCATAGGCGTGTGAGTGTGTGTGTGTAGGCGTGTGTGTGTGTGTGAATGTGTGTGTGCGTAGGCGTGTGAGTGCGTGTGTGTGTGTAGGCACGCGTATGTGTGTGTAGATGTGTGTGTGGGTGTACGTAGGTGTGTGTGTGTGTAGATGCATGTGTGTGTGCGTGTGCGTGTGCGTGTGTGTGTGTGTGTGTGTGTGTGTGTGTGTGTGTGTGTGTGTGTGTGTGTGTGTGTGTGTGTGTGTGTGTGTGTGTGTAGGCGTGTGTGTGAGTGTGTGTGTGTAGGCGCGCGGGTGTGTGTGTAGACGTGTGTGTAGGTTGGTGTGTGTGTAGATGTGTGTGTAGGTATGTGTGTGTGTGTAGATGTGTGTGTAGGTGTGTGTGTGTGTGTGTATGTGTAGGCGTGTGTGTGCGTGTGTAGGCGTGTGCGTTTGTAGGCGTGTGTGTGAGTGTGTGTGTGTAGGCGCGCGCGCGTGTGTGTAGATGTGTGTGTAGGTGTGTGTGTGTGTGTGTGTATGTGTAGGCGTGTGTGTGCGTGTGTAGGCGTGTGCGTGTGTAGGCGTGTGTGTGAGTGTGTGTGTGTAGGCGCGCGCGCGTGTGTGTAGATGTGTGTGTAGGTGTGTGTGTGTGTGTGTGTATGTGTAGGCGTGTGTGTGCGTGTGTAGGCGTGTGCGTGTGTAGGCGTGTGTGTGAGTGTGTGTGTGTAGGCGCGCGCGCGTGTGTGTAGATGTGTGTGTAGGTAGGTGTGTGTGTAGGCGTGTGCATGTGCAGGCGTGTGTGTGTGTGTGAGTGTGTGTGTGTAGGCGTGTGTGTGAGTGTGTGTGTGTAGGCGTGGGTAGGCGCACGTGTGTGTGTGTATGTGAATGTGTGTGTGCGTAGGCGTGTGAGTGTGTGTGCGTAGGCGTGTGAGTGTATGTGTGTAGGCGTGTGTGTTAGTGTGTGTAGATGTGTGTGTAGATTTGTGTGTGTAGATTTGTGTGTGTAGATGTGTGTGTGTGTAGATGTGTGTGTGTAGATGTGTGTGTGCACAAACACACACACACACACACACACACACACACACACACACACACACACACAGATCATGCAAATGGTTCAGGGCATCGAAGCATGAAGGAAACTCAGGCGTGAAATACAGTGAAATGTATAATGCATATTTTGTATGGTTCAAGAAGCTCGGTTGATCGATGGTGTAGTGGGTAGGACTAATCAGAAACTAAAGTCTTAAGGTGGGATTGGGTGATTAGGTTATTCATGGCAGAAGTAGTCTTAAGACTCTGGGATTAGGTGATTGGGATTTTTTATTTCGTGTAGTTATCGTGCGTGTTGATTTTGCTTATGGTGTTGTTTTTCTTTTCTTTTCTTTTTGTTTTGTTTGTATGTTTTTTGTGTTTTTTTTCTGGTTTTTGTGTTTTTGTTGTTTGTCTTTGTTTTTTTTCTCGTTTTATGTTTGTTTGTCATTTATCGTTTTCTGGTATTTTTTTCTATTTATGAAAATGGGTATTCGTCTCAGTAATTGGGAATAAATATACTTGAAACTTCATATAAAAAGATTATGTTCAGTGTTATGTTCGTCTTGTGTTCATTCGTATTTTCATTTGTATGTACTTGATTTTGTGTTGCTGATTGTATATTCAGTTTTATGTTCAATCTTGTGTTCATCTGTGTTTTCATTCGCTTGTTATTATGAACGTTCTTTGTTTTCGTGAGTTCTTTTCAATTCGCATTTTTACCCGTAAGTTCATTTGTATGTCCATCACATGATAAAAAAAAAGAAATAATTGCAAGTCAAGAGACACCCCCGGTATTATCAACCATTAGTTAGGCCATGTGATAAGGTTGCCAGTCATGAAACATATTCCCGCTAGATCTCGCGAATTCTCGCCATTCCTCGTGCATATACTGAAGAAAGTCGCGTCCATTGCAAGAATGACCTCTAACGTTTTTTCCCTCTCTTCTTTTAACAAGTAGTACCCTTTATTCTGTCTGATATTTTTTTCTTCTGCTTCTAGAAACTGAATGTTATTCGAAAAATATCCTTCCACACTTTGTATCTGAGAATCCTTTCCTTGGAGTGAGATACTTGCTTTACGAGAATAATTGCTGGCTGACAGATGTTACCATAGGCAAATATTTTCATGTAAAACAGTTTACTTGGAGACTGTCGCTCTGAAACTCAAGATAGCCCTCATTGAGTTATCTTATTTATTATACCCGTTTCCCCTTTAGGGCGTCCAAGGGGAATCTCAGCTATTATTGATATAATGATATGTTATGAAATGATGATGAAGAATTTAAAAACAACAACAAGTAAGTCTACCATATTCCTTTCCATATCTGAATTTCACATTCCTTTGCCGCACACTTTAGCTAGCTTATCCTATCCCCCCCCCCCCCCCCCCGTTCACTGTTACCAAGCAACAACATGAGACCACCACCGCATGCCACCACCACCACCACCACCACCGCATGCCACCACCACCACCACCACCACCGCATGCCACCACCACCACCACCACCACAACCACAACACCATACTCTCACCACCATACCAACACCACCTGCCGTTTGGACACCGTTACCAGAAAGTCCGAGCGAGGCAGAGCGTGCGGCACAGTCGACCCAGAACCCACTTCCTGTCTTCATTACATCCATTATATTATCCAGGCCACACCGTTATCCTTGTGGACGCACCTAACTCATTCACTCCAACATCATTGTGTATCCTTTTCGAGGATAGGACCTGAAATAGGATAGGAGAGAGGGCGGGGAGCTGGAATCAGTGAGTGGACGGAAGTGGAAGAAAATCTATCTGATTTTGACACCGATCCGGAAGGCAATGCTAGTTGCTGGTGGATCTATCTATCTATCTGTCTATCGATATCGTTATTGATATATGTATCTATATCTATGTCTATTCTATAACTATATATATATCTATCTATCTAACTATCTATCTATCCGTCTGTATATAAATCTAGCCAACTATCTATCTATTTGTCAGTATGTTTATCAATTTATTTATAGCTATCAATCTATCTATCTGTCTACCCATATATATTTATCAGTCTATCTTTCTATCTATAGATTTGTCTATCTCTCTCTCTCTCTCTCTCTCTCTCTCTCTCTCTCTCTCTCTCTCTCTATATATATATATATATATATATATATATATATATATATATATATATATACCAGTATATCTATTTATTTATCTATCTATATATATTTATCTATCTGACATTTTACCTATATCTATCTATCTATGTCTGTCCATCTGTCCATCTCTCTCTCTCTCTCTCTCTCTCTCTCTCTCTCTCTCTCTATATATATATATATATATATATATATATATATATAGGTAGATAGATAGATAGATAGACTGATAGATACATACACACACACACACACACACACACACACACACACACACACACACACACACATATATATATATATATATATATGAGTGTGTGTGTGTATATATATATTTATATATATATATATATATATATATATATATTATATATATATATATATATGTTTATATACATATATATATATATATATATATATTATATATATATATACATATATATATATATATATATATATATATATATATATATATATATATATATATATTTATCTATTTATTTATCTATTCATTTATCTATCTATCAATCTATCTATCCATCCATCCAATCATGTACGTATCTATATCTATACCTATACTTATACCTCTATCTTTCTATCTGTCTAACTATCTAGCTATCCACCTCTCTTTCAGAATCATCATGCACTGGTGATAATGTATAGTAATGATAGTATGATCTTTAGTATCAAATTGGCGTCAATAATGGTAGTACTAACAGTTATAATACTTATGGTGATGATGATTATGATCATTATCATTATCATTATCATCATTAATACCATCATTGTTTTTATTATTACTCTTATTATCATTACTATTACTATTATTATTATCATTATTATCATCACCATCATTATTGTTATTATCATTATCATTATTATCACTATCATCAGTATTATTTTCATTATTATTGTTAGTATTATTATCATAATTATCATTATTATCATCTTCATTTTCATCATCCTCGTCGTCGACCTTATCATTATCATGATCATTATCATAATCATAGGGAGGATGATGATAATAATAATAACAATAATAATGATAATGATGATGATGATGATTTCCCAAGGAACAAATTGGCTTCCGTCAAGGTTACCGAAAGTTGCCTCTGACACCTCCCATCCCACTCCTCGTCTCCTCCTATCCCCCCCCCCACCTTCCCCACTTCCGTAACCCCGTCCCCCCTTTCCCTTCCTTCCTTCTTCACCCCTTTCGTTTCTCCTTCCCGCTTCTTCCTTCCTCCTTCCCCTTCAACTCTCCCCCTCCCCCCCACCCTACTTGCCCTTCCTTCCTTCCCCCCTTTCAACCCCCCCCCTTTTAATCCCTCACTTTCCTACGCTTTCCTTATTTCCCTCTTTCCCTTCTTCCATCCTCCCTCCATCTCATTGAGGGAGAGAGAGAGAGAGAGAGAGAGAGATAGAGAGACAGAGACAGAGACAGAGACAGAGACAGAGACAGAGACAGAGACAGAGACAGAGACAGAGACAGAGACAGAGGCAGAGAGACAGAGAGACAGAGAGACAGAGAGACAGAGAGAGAGAGAGAGACAGAGAGAGAGAGAGACAGAGAGACAGAGAGACAGAGATACAGAGACAGAGAGACAGAGGCAGAGAGAGACAGAGGCACAGAGGGGGTGGAGGCCGGCACCCACGATACACGCAAAGGTCAGGTGAGAGGAGAAAGAGACACACAGGACAGGTCCAGATTTGACTAGATAGACAGACCTATAGACAAGAGATAGAAGAGTCGAGCATGCACAGCCGCACGATCACTAGAACAGCGTCGAGAGACAAGATGAATAGAAGGAGGGAGAGGGAGAGAGAGGAGACAGAGGAAGGGGAGAGGGAGAGGCAGAGAAAGAAGAGAGGTGAGAGGGACAGGGAGGAGATTCTAAAAGAGGATGGAGAGAGGGAGAGGGAGGAGAGAGAAAGAGATAGGAGAGAGAGGAGGGGAAGAGGAGAGGAGAGAGGAGAGGAAAGAGGAGACAGAGGGAAATCCATGGAGAGAGAGAGAGATGTTTATAGAAAGACTGGAGCCAAAGTCGAGAGAGTGAGAGGAAGGGAGAAGGAGAAAGGAGAGAAGGAGAGAGGGAAGGAGAAAGAGGAAGGGGTGAGGGGAGGAGGGGGAGAGAAAGGCACAGGGGGATATATAGACGCCTGTGAGAAGAAAGGAGAGAGGGAGATAGAGAGGGAGAGAAAGAGAAGGGAGAGAGGAAGGAGAGGGGAGGGAGAAAGAGGAAGGAGAGAGGAGAGAGAGAAGAAAGAGGAAGGGGATGGCTTGAAGAGAGAGGGAGGAGTCAAGTTTATATATAGAGAGAGAAAAAGTAGATGAGGCGAGATAACGAGTCAGAGAAAGCATTCAGACACACACACAAAGAGGAAGGAGAAGAGGGAGAGAGTGAGAAAACACAGGAGGCAAGAGGAAGGAGCGGTGCTTGAATAGAGGGAGGGGAGGAGAAAGAGGAAGAGAGAGGGTAGGCAGAGGGAAGGAGCGCGAAGAGCGGCAAGGAAGGGAGACAGTAGGAGGAGACAGAGGAGGAGGAAGGGAGAGGAGACAGAGGCACTGAGGGAAGAGGAAGGAGGAGAGGAGAGAGAGGAGAAAGGGAAGGGGTGAAGGAGACAGCGGGGGCCAACAGGAGAAGAGGGCACAGAAGGAAGAGGGAGAGGAGGGAGGAGAAAGAGGAAGGCAGAGAGGGAGAGGGGGAGAAGAGGAAGGAGGAACAGAGGGAGAGAGGAGGCAGGAGAAAGAGGAAAAGAGAGTGAGGAGAGGAGACAGAGGGAAAAAGGAAGGGGAGAGGGAGAGAGGAGGAGAAAGAGGAAGGGGAGAGGGAGAGGGAGGAGAGAGAGGAGGAGAGAGAAGGGGGGGAGGAGAGAACGAGAGAGGGAGAGAGGAGAGAGGAAGAGGAGAGAAAGAGGAAGGGGAGAGGGAGGAGAGGGCACACAGGGCAGAGAAAGAGGAGAAGGCACTGAGAGGGGAGAGGGAACGGAGAAGGGAGAGATTGGGGGAGAGGGAGGGGAGAGAGGGAGGAGGAAAGAGGAGAGGGAGAGGATAAAGAGGGAGAGAGAGGAGAAAGAGGAAGGAGAGAGAGGGAGAGGGAGAGGGGAAGGGGAGAGGAAGGGGAGAGGGAGGGAGGAGAAGGAGAGAAGGAGAGGAGAGGGAAAGAGGCGGAGGAACAGAGGCACAGATAGGGGAGAGGCACAGGGGAGAGGGAGGAGGAAAGAGAGGAAGGGAGGAGGAGAGGAGGGGAGGAGAAAGAGGAAGGGGAGAGAGAGAGGAGGGAAAGAGGAAGGAGGAGAGGGAGAGAGAAAGAGGAGGGGAGAGGGAGAGAGAGGAGAAAGAGGAAGGAGAGAGAGCGGGGAGAGGGGGAGAAAGAGGAAGGGAGAGAGGGAGAGGCACAGAGAGGAGAAGAGGAAGGAGGGAGAGGGAAGAGAGGGAGGAGAAAGAGAGGAGAGAGGAAGGGAAGGAAGAGGGGAGAGAAAGGAGAGAGGGAGAGAGAGGAGGGAGGAAAGAGGAAGGTGCACGAGGAGAGAGGGAGGAGAAGAGGAAGGGGAGACAGTGGGGAGAGGGAGGAGAAAGAGGAAGAGAGAGAGGAGAGGCACTCAGAGGAGAAAGAGGAAGACAGAATTAGACAAGGAGGGAGAGGGATAGGGAGGAGAAAGAGGAAGGAGAGAGGGAGCCTGCCAGGAGAAAGGAGAGATTTAAAAGAGGAAGAGAGAGGAGGGGAGGAGAGGGAGGGAAGGCAATTAGAGAGGGGGTGAGAGGAGAGTGAGTGAGAGAGCAGAGAGAATGGCGAAAGAGGAAGGAAATGAGAGGGAGAGGGACGGAGCAAAGAGGAAGTTTATAGCGGGAGAGGGAGCGAGAAAGAGGACGGGTGATAAAAGAGTCACAGAGAGGAGGAGGAGAAAGAGGAAGGAGAGAGAGTGAGTGAGTGAGAGAGAGAAAGAAAAAGGGAAATGAGAGAGAAGAGGAAGAGTCAAGTTTATATATAGAGAGAGAAAAGTAGAGAGAGTGATAAAGAGTCAGAGAAAGCATTCAGACACACACACAAAGAGGGGAAGGAAGAAGAGAAAGAAAGTGAGAAACACACAAGCAGGCAGAGAAAGAGCGGTGCTTGAAGGCAGCGAGGCGTAACATGGGGGGGGGGGAAAGAGAAAGGGAGAGAGGGAATGGGAAGGAGAAAGAGGAAGGGGAGAGGAGGAGAAAGAGGAGAAAGAGGAAGGGAGAGAGGGGGAGAAAGAAAGAGGAAGGGAGTAAGGAACGAGGAAGGGGAGAGAGGGAGAGGTAGGGAGAAGGATGAAGGGAGAGAGAGGGAGGGAGATCGAAAGAGGAAGACGCGAGGAGAGGGGGGAGGGGGAGAAAGAGGAAGGGGGGGGGAGGGAGAGGGAGGAGAAAGAGGAAGAGAGAGAGGGAGAGCGGATGAGAAAGAGGATAGGGGAGGGAGGGAGAGTGAGGAGAAAGACGCGAGGGAAGTGAGGGAGGGAGAAGAGGAAGAGGGAGTGAGGGGAGAAGGAAGGGGGGAAAGAGGAGAGGAGAGGAGTGGAGAGGGAGGAGAAGGTAAAGAGGAAGGGGACGAGGGAGAGGGGACAGGAGGAGAAAGCGGGAAGGGAGAGGGAGGAGGCAAACGGGAGGAGAAAGGGAAGGGAGCAGGGGAGGAGGGGCCAGTGGAGAAAGCACGAGGAACCGGTGAGACGAGGGGAGGGAGAGGGAGGAGAATGAGGGAGAAGCAGAGGGAGATGGAGGAGCAAAGCGAGGGAAGGTTGACTCCCAAAGGGAGGAAGGGAGGAGAAAGAGGGAGAGGAGGAGCAGTGGAGGAAGGAGAGAGAGAAGAGGAAGGAGAGAGGGAGAAGGGCAAGGAGAAAGAGGAAAGGGGAGAGAGGGAGACGTAGCCGGAGAGGGAGAAAGAGGAAGGCTGAGAGGGAGAGGGCATCGGAGAAAGAGGAAGGCCGAGAGGAGCGGCAGGGAGAGGGAGAGAAAGAGGATGGGGGAGGAGGGAGGAGGGAGGGAGAAAGAGGAAGGGGAGAGGGAGGAGGGAGGAGAGGAAAGAGGAAGGAGAGAGGGAGAGGGAGGAGAAAGGAGGCTAGCAAGGCGAAGAGGGAGAGGAGGCGAGAAAGAGGAAGGTAGAGAGGGAGAGGGAGTGAGAAAGGAGGAAGGAGAAGGGGAGGGGAGAAGGGGAGGAGAAAGAGGAAGGTGGATGGAGGGATAAGGGAGGAGAAAGAAGAAGGGGAGAGGGAGAGGGGAGGAAGGAAAGAAAGAGGGAAGGGGAGAGGGAGATGGAGGAGAGGATGATTGAGCGAAGGGAGTAAGAGGAGAAAGGAGGAGAGGGGGGAGAGGGAGAGGAGAAAGAGGAAGGAGAGAGGTAGGGGCGAGGAAAGAGAAAGGAAGGAAGGAGAGAGGGGTGAAGGGATGAGATGGAGTATGAAGAATATGAGGGAGAGGGAGGAGAATGAGAGGTAGGAGAGAGGGAAAGGGGAGGGAATTAAGGTGGAAAAGGAAGGGGATGAGTGGAAGAATATGAGAAGAAGAAGGAGGAATGGAAGATGAGAAGAGGAGAGGAACTTCTTGTTGCATTTCTGCACAGATAGTTGTGTCTTACTTGGGTGTTCAATAGTATTTCTAGGACTTTTCAACTTGGTTTGTAAGCCAAGGTACCCATACGAGGGGTGACATCAGGTAAGGAGATCGTCAGCAAGGTTCACCTGCCTCACCGCCACCTTGTGAGCTACCCCGATTCCAACCTTACCCCGTTCCATGCAATGCTCCGGTATGGATGCCGACAGCAAATTCGATCTCAACGCTTTGTTTGGACGTAGGCCTACCCCCTAAGTCCCCTCCTCCGCCAAATTTCTATCCTCCGCTGCTCTGTCTTACTGTTGTTATATGTTTGGTCTTTGTTATCTCGCCTGCGGGTATTTTTCTGGTCCTCCCTCGACATTTTCTTATGTTTATCCTTCGGGGGCGTCCAAAATAGTTCGTGATGTCCCATCGGTTGGGTCTGTCATCCTGGCAATGTGCCCGTCCCAGTTTTCACACTTAAGCTTACTGATGGTTTCAAGGATATCCGTCATGCCATCTTCAAACGATGATTGTCAAGGATAAGTGCAAAATGAAAGTGTTTTGGGGTAAATCAGTGCAAGCGAGGTAGTTTGTGGTGGTGGACCGTTCAACTGTTTATAGGTGTTGGCGGCTAAGTAACCTAGTAGAACAGAGTTCATAAACGGACCAATGTAGAAGAAAGGGTATGAATGAGACTGAATAATCTAAACACTCAAGAGATATAATGTAACGCGTTTATAAACACGGAGGTCTTTCTCAGAAATACATAACAAGGTGAAAATACACATACGAATATATATATCAAATAAGAGCTGAAGAATCACCTGACTTTCACTGACCTGTGTGTAGTATCCGCATAATAGAAGCCGCCTAGGGATAGCGCAATGGATAGCGTGGCCGGCCTCCTCACGGTTCCCGAGGCCCATGAGTTTACCGTTTGTCGCCTGGCGTCAACCGCCATGCCTGGTGCAGCACAGGTTGGGTAGGACCAAGCTCGGATCGAGGTCAAACACGCGTTGGCACATTCTCTACACGAGTCAAGCACACGCTGACACAGGCGGGTTCGCCTTAGTAAACACATAAGCCCGGCGAAAGCACTGGCTTCGCAAACCTGCTTTATCGCATAATAGATGGCTGCCTTGGATAGTTTAAACCTTCCCGAACATGATGTTTCATGTTCTCTTTTTGTCGCGATGTATGCAGCTTCCATAACTTTTTGTCTTTGCTTTGGCAATTCTTTGCTGACGATTTTTGCTTCCTTCCAATCTGGTTAGATGCTCCCCGCCCTCATCTACGTGTGCCACCATGGCGTTGAGGAAGTCCTGTGGTGAAGGATGTTTTCTCGAATGCTTCGCTCATCCTGGTTTGTCGGAAAACCCACGTCCTGTTTCGCCCGTAATACGCTTTTTCGCAATTTACTGCAGGGAATACAGTAAACTGCAACTGTCGGGGGTTGCTTTTTGAGCGGTTTTCTTGATGTCTTGCCAAATCTCCTGTCTTTTACGCCGGACACGTGTTTTGCTATGTTCACTGGTAGTACCATAAGTAAACCTGCTGATATCTTCGGAAAAATGTTTTACACTGAGGCAGTATCAAGAAACCTGAGGGTGCTGCACGATCATTTCTTGCTCTGGTTATGATGTTCGCCGCGAAGACGATTCAGCCATACAGCATGTAGTAATCCCTTGAATGAATCCTTTTTCTAAGTCACTGACCGTCCAACGGTTGTTCGAGATAACGTAGTCGATTAAATTCCTGCTGCCCTGCCCGATGCTCAATTTTAGACCGAGAGATAATGCTTCCTTCTCGGTCTGCGTAAGACGTCTGCTTGAAAAGTTTCTTAACAGGTCATTTCGTCCAGATTTCGTCCATCTGCTCTTGTTACATATCTGTTTTAATTTCGCCTTGTGTTTGGCTCGCTGAGCTTCGTCTGCTTGTTGTAGATGAAGGACCGACTCATGGGGCAGGAGGTCGCCCTCGAGCTCGTTCCGGAGTTCGTGGAATCGGTGTTGAAAAGTCCTGATGGCCTCCAAAAGGAAGGCCCGAGCGCTATCAGGGAACGGATGCTCGCCAGATTTTAACCGGTTCGGAGGTGACAGTACTTGCTCAGCCAAGCACTGTAGCGGATCCAGGAATATCTTAAATAGTGCGGTTATATATAGAAATATTAAGTGAAAATTGAACACTGAAAAGTCTTAAGAGTAACAAAGAGGAACAGTAAGTTGATTTATTTGAACAGTGAATCTATCTTGTGAAATAACAAGATAAATGTGTCATCGGCAATATAAATATTTTGTGTGAGTTTGTTTATCATATCTAAATCAATAATTGATTATTTGTGTTACTATGCTTTTAAATAAATAATCCTATCAATAATAAATTCCTCTTATGGGACAACGGTGTTTAACCGTGCCGGCAAAACCCTAAATAAATAAATAAAATAAACATCTTCACACTCACCCCGCCTTCTCATCTCAGAAATTCCGATAATGCCCCAGTTGATGTTTTTAATCTCTGCTTTGAGGCTGCTTAGGTGTATCTCTTCAAAAGGGTTCTTACATTCTGCTTAGCAATGTTGAGCACTGTTTTGTTTTGGGTGGCTAGCCTGTTTTTGTGAGGTGGGTGGTCGTTCGTTAGCTCTGTTTGTGGGGGGTGGGTTTTGTGTCGTAGCACAGTTGTTTTGGGGGTGGGTGGTCGTAGCACTGTTTTGGGGGTGGGTGGTCGTAGCACTGTTTTGGGGGTGGGTGGTCGTAGCACTGTTTTGGGGGTGGGATGGTCGTAGCACTGTTTGGGGGGTGACGTACTCTGTTTTGGGGTGGTCGTAGCACTGTTTTGGGGGAGGGTGGTCGTAGCTCTGTTTTGGGGTGGATGGTCGTAGCACTGTTTTGGGGATGGGTGGTCGTAGCTCTGTTTTGGGGGTGGGTGGTCGTAGCACTGTTTTGGGGGTGGGTGGTCGTAGCACTGTTTTGGGGGTGGATGGTCGTAGCACTGCAACATTTTCACACACAAGCACACACACAATCACACACCAAAACAACATAGCACCAAGCACCACACACAAACAAGGCAACAAAGTAGCACACACACAGCAGCACACACACAACACACACATAGCAAGCACAGGGGCGGGCTGGTCCGTAGCACTGTTTTGGGAGGTGGGTGGTCACACAACACAAGCAAGCACAGCACACAGCACACACACAAAGCAGCACAGACACATCAAGCAAACACACACTCCAACAACACAACATCACACCAAATAGCACTGTTTTGGGGGTGGATGGTCGTAGCACTGTTTTGGGGGTGGGTGGTCGTAGCACTGTTTTGGGGGTGGGTGGTCGTAGCACTGTTTTGGGGGTGGGTGGTCGTAGCTCTGTTTTGGGGGGGGGGTGGTCGTAGCACTGTTTTGGGGTTGGGTGGTCGTAGCACTGTTTTGGGGGTGGGTGGTCGTAGCACTGTTTTGGGGATGGGTGGTCGTAGCACTGTTTTGGGGTTGGATGGTCGTAGCACTGTTTTGGGGGTGGGTGGTCGTAGCACTGTTTTGGGGGTGGGTGGTCGTAGCACTGTTTTGGGGGTGGGTGGTCGTAGCTCCGTTTTAGGGGTGGGTGGTCGTAGCACTGTTTTGGGGGTGGGTGGTCGTAGCACTGTTTTGGGGATGGGTGGTCGTAGCACTGTTTTGGGGGTGGGTGGTCGTAGCACTGTTTTGGGGTTGGATGGTCGTAGCACTGTTTTGGGGGTGGGTGGTCGTAGCACTGTTTTGGGGGTGGGTGGTCGTAGCTCTGTTTTGGGGGTGGGTGGTCGTAGCTCTGTTTTGGGGTTGGATGGTCGTAGCACTGTTTTGGGGTTGGATGGTCGTAGCACTGTTTTGGGGATGGATGGTCGTAGCACTGTTTTGGAGGTGGGTGGTCGTAGCTCTGTTTTGGGGGTGGGTGGTCGTAGCTCTGTTTTGGGGGTGGGTGGTCGTAGCTCTGTTTTGGGGGTGGATGGTCGTAGCTCACTTTTGGGGGTGGATGGTCGTAGCTCTGTTTTTGGGGTGGATGGTCGTAGCTCTATTTTGGGGGTGGGTGGTCGTAGCTCTGTTTTGGGGGTGGATGGTCGTAGCTCTGTTTTTGGGGTGGATGGTCGTAGCACTGTTTTGGGGGTGGGTGGTCGTAGCACTGTTTTGGGGGTGGGTGGTCGTAGCACTGTTTTGGGGGTGGGTGGTCGTAGCACTGTTTTGGGGGTGGGTGGTCGTAGCTCTGTTTTGGGGGTGGGTGGTCGTAGCTCTGTTTTTGGGGTGGATGGTCGTAGCTCTATTTTGGGGGTGGGTGGTCGTAGCTCTGTTTTGGGGGTGGGTGGTCGTAGCTCTGTTTTGGGGGTGGATGGTCGTAGCTCACTTTTGGGGGTGGATGGTCGTAGCACTGTTTTGGGGGTGGGTGGTCGTAGCACTGTTTTGGGGGGGGGGGGGGGGGGGGGAGGGGTGGGTCGCCGTAGCTCTGTTTTGGGGGTGGATGGTCGTAGCTCACTTTTGGGGGTGGATGGTCGTAGCACTGTTTTGGGGGTGGGTGGTCGTAGCACTGTTTTGGGGGTGGGTGGTCGTAGCTCCGTTTTAGGGGTGGGTGGTCGTAGCACTGTTTTGGGGTTGGATGGTCGTAGCACTGTTTTGGGGTTGGATGTCGCGGGTGGGGGTTTGGAGGGGGGGGGGGGGGGGGGGGGAGGGGGTAGGGGGGGGGGGTTGGTGGGGGGGGGGGGGGGGGGGGGGGGGGGGGGTAGGGGGGGGGGGTCGTAACACTGTTTTGGGGGTGGGTGGTCGTAGCTCTGTTTTGGGGGTGGGTGGTCGTAGCACTGTTTTGGGGGTGGGTGGTCGTAGCACTGTTTTGGGGGTGGGTGGTCGTAGCACTGTTTTGGGGGTGGGTGGTCGTAGCACTGTTTTGGGGGTGGGTGGTCGTAGCACTGTTTTGGGGTGGATGGTCGTAGCACTGTTTTGGGGGTGGGTGGTCGTAGCACTGTGTTGGGGGGGGTGGTCGTAGCTCTGTTTTGGGGTGGATGGTCGTAGCACAGCACTGTTTTGGGTGTGTGGTCGTAGCACTGTTTTGGGTGGGTGGTCGTAGCTCTGTTTTGGGGGTGGGTGGTCGTAGCTCTGTTTTGGGGGTGGGTGGTCGTAGCTCTGTTTTGGGGGTGGGTGGTCGTAGCACTGTTTTAGGGGTGGATGGTCGTAGCACTGTTTTAGGGGTGGATGGTCGTAGCACTGTTTTGGGGGTGGGTGGTCGTAGCTCTGTTTTGGGGGTGGGTGGTCGTAGCTCTGTTTTGGGGGTGGGTGGTCGTAGCTCTGTTTTGGGGGTGGGTGGTCGTAGCACTTTTTTGGGGGTGGGTGGTCGTAACACTGTTTTTGGGGTGGGTGGTCGTAGCACTGTTTTGGGGGTGGGTGGTCGTAGCTCTGTTTTAGGGGTGGATGGTCGTAGCACTGTTTTGGGGGTGGGTGGTCGTAGCACTGTTTTGGGGGTGGGTGGTCGTAGCTCCGTTTTGGGGGTGGGTGGTCGTAGCACTGTTTTGGGGTTGGATGGTCATAGCACTGTTTTGGGGTTGGATGGTCGTAGCACTGTTTTGGGGTTGGATGGTCGTAGCACTGTTTTGGGGGTGGGTGGTCGTAGCTCTGTTTTGGGGGTGGGTGGTCGTAGCTCTGTTTTGGGGGTGTGGGCTGCTCTCGTTTATGGTCGTAGCAGCACACTGTTTTGGGGGTGGGTGGTCGTAGCACTGTTTTGGGGATGGGTGGTCGTAGCACTGTTTTGGGGGTGGGTGGTCGTAGCACTGTTTTGGGGGTGGGTGGTCGTAGCTCTGTTTTGGGGGTGGGTGGTCGTAGCACTGTTTTGGGGGTGGGTGGTCGTAGCTCTGTTTTGGGGGTGGGTGGTCGTAGCACTGTTTTGGGGGTGGGTGGTCGTAGCTCTGTTTTGGGGTGGATGGTCGTAGCACTGTTTTGGGGGTGGGTGGTCGTAGCACTGTTTTGGTGTGGGATGGTCGTAGCCCTGTTTTGGGGGGGGGTGGTCGTAGCTCTGTTTTGGGGGTGGGTGGTCGTAGCACTGTTTTGGGGATGGGTGGTCGTAGCACTGTTTTGGGGTTGGATGGTCGTAGCACTGTTTTGGGGGTGGGTGGTCGTAGCACTGTGGTGGGGGTGGATGGTCGGAGCACTGGGGTGGTGGTCGTAGCACGGGGGTGGGTGGTCGTAGCACTGTTTTGGGGTGGGTGGTCGTAGCTCGTAGCACTGTTTTGGGGGTGGGTGGTCGTAGCACTGTTTTGGGGGTGGGTGGTCGTAGCACTGTTTTGGGGTTGGATGGTCGTAGCACTGTTTTGGGGTTGGATGGTCGTAGCACTGTTTTGGGGGTGGATGGTCGTAGCACTGTTTTGGGGGTGGGTGGTCGTAGCACTGTTTTGGGGGTGGATGGTCGTAGCACTGTTTTGGAGGTGGGTGGTCGTAGCACTGTTTTGGGGGTGGATGGTCGTAGCACTGTTTTGGAGGTGGGTGGTCGTAGCTCTGTTTTGGAGGTGGGTGGTCGTAGCTCTGTTTTGGGGGTGGGTGGTCGTAGCTCTGTTTTGGGGGTGG
>NW_028234409.1:44565393-44577893 GCF_977035675.1 Penaeus japonicus
AATCCTCTACCTCGAGAGATGTCTCACCAAGGCAGGCACTTCGGACGGCAGCAGGTCATCGGAATAATGCCGACTCACTCTCGACTCGAGGCTGAAGGATGTCCAGTAGTGCTGAGGAGAATGACTGAGGGATTTCTCGGTTTG
Source organism: Penaeus japonicus (assembly GCF_977035675.1). Lineage (NCBI taxonomy): Eukaryota > Metazoa > Arthropoda > Malacostraca > Decapoda > Penaeidae > Penaeus > Penaeus japonicus. Next base: position 44,565,538 of record NW_028234409.1, read on the forward strand.
AGTGGCCTTATTCCAAGAGATATCAAAATCCGTTCCAAAGATTTCGAAAAGAACTAAAAGGTAGTGAAAATAAACATCTATCGTTTTTTATCATTATTATTTTTTTTTTCTGACGATTATCATGATATTTATTCACATTATCATGCGCATTATCATACGTATCAAATTGTAACTGTGTTGAAAATGTTTTCTGTTGTATTTCTAAAAGTAGAAAATGTTTTCGACGTGTTACTTTTCAAATAGTAAATAAAAGTTCTAGGAGTGTAGCAAAGTAGACGTTAAACATGCTGCATATTTTATTACTGTACCTCTATGGGGGCAACGCACCACTTTTAATTTACAACACAGTATTTGCAAACTTGTTCTTCTGTTTGACGAAATAATTGTATTTATATAATTTCGGTGAAGAACCTTTTGAAAAGGGGGGAAATTTCGTAATTGAAATCTATCGTATACGAAATAAGTAGCCTTGTCTTTGATAAATGATTTCTTATTGAAGCCAGAACATCTTATTTCTGCTATTTTTGGTGCTTAGTGTGTAACTAAATATAAAGGAAATGCACAATAAAAAATAAAAAAACGCGGTTATCAAAGAAAATCTAACCGAATGGATGAGGATTTTCCATCTTCTCCAGTAAGGAAATATTTTTCGAAATCCTGAGGTCTTCAATAAGACCCGAAAAGGAGATTTGACGACCTGGGGCGCACCGCAAGACATAGCAATTGCGAGATTCCTCTAAGGCTCCTGCAGGTTCTTCCGGGGACGCGTAATGACTTTAGCCAAGGGTTCGAATGATCGGGGGCTGGGCGCTCGGAGGGGTTCGGGTGTAACCAAAAATCAACACGATTGAAGTTTCCTTGTATGGGTTGAATTCACTCGGACCAGAAAGACTCCTGTTCTTTTGACAGTGAAAAATAACAAGTCAATTGCAGAGAGATGAATGGAATCAATCAACGAATAAAGGAATGAGAGATGTTTGTCTGTCATGATGTCTGTCATAATGTCTGTCTCTCTCTCCCTCTCCCCCCCCCTCTCTCTCTCTCTCTCTCTCTCTCTCTCTCTCTCTCTCTCTCTCCCCCTCTCTCTATCTCTCTCTCCCTTTCTCCCTCTCTCGCTCTCTTCCTTCCTCCTTCCATCCCTCTTCCCCCTTCCCCCTCCCTCTCCTTCCTCTCCCTATTACTCCCCCCCCTCCCACACACACACTCACACACACACATCCGGCTCCTTCCAACCCCACATGGAAACCCTCAGCAGAAGTATGGCACTGTCAGAACACACAACAGTCTGCATCACTCTTCATCACAAACTGGTTGCGTGCGCTGGCAGCTAGATTAAGCCAGACAGTGAGAGATACCCTTCTCTTCTTGGTGATTTAGGTGTCCTCATTTCAGTGGAGGATGTAACTTGATCTTAGAATTTGATGATTGTTTATCATTTATCCTTTTTATGATTGTATTGTTATAATTGTTGTAGTAAGTACTATTACTATCATCATAGTTATTGTTGCTTTTATTATTATCGTTATCCTTATGATTATTATTATCATTATTATTATCATTATTATTATCATTATTATTATTATCATTATTATTATTATTATCATCATCATCATTATTATAATAACTTTTTTATTATCATCATTACTAATCATATTATAGCATTTACTTTAACTCTTATAGTCCGTTTACTCTGCGGACATAAATTTCATCTTTCATTACTCGTTATTCATTATTTATCACTATTCATTATTTTATTATCACATTGCTAGTTATTCCAATGTCATCATTACTAATCATATCATCATTATCATCAGATGTGGATTAGAAAAGCATTATAGATAAGACGTACAAATCAGAGTACTAAAAACATTAAATAAAGACAAAATGAAAATAAAAGTCAAACAGCAAGGAGAAGAAGAGGAATTAATCAAGTGACGCATAAGGAAGGTCACAAGTTGAAGATTATAGAGTGACAAAGTTTTGAGGGGTAAGATGGATGCCAAATATAGATGAAAGCTAAAATTACTTGCTATTTGGTATGTTTGTGTGCGGGGTGAGTGTGTGCGTGGAGGGGGAAGCGAGGGGGGGGGGCGGCGGAGGGGGGGGTGCAAGAAGAAGCAATCTGTCTGATAGAATGTACATTAAAATGACATTCATGGCAAAAGGAAAATTGAAATGTTTAAATGAATGGCCTTTCCTATCTTGTCTATCTGACAGAAATTGAGGAACGTGATTGGAAATGGGAAATTTATGTCCGGAGTATAATACATGACGATATATATAAAGATAACGCAGATAATGCCACGCCTCTTTGAAATACGATGGTTATAAGGCAACAGACAGGGCAATGATGTATGGTGTGATACTAACAATAAGGGAATACACTGTGTATGAAATAATAATGTAGATATTAAATCAAACGATTGCCTTTCGTAATAAACTTGTTTAGGATGAAATAACCACATCATTTTCCTTTGAATGTTGGAATCTTCATCTCTCTCTTTTTCTCTTTCTACATTCCGCTCCCTCCTCTCTCTTTCTTTCTTTATCTCTCTCTCTCTTACACTCTTATTATGAGATTACCTCACGTCAATTTCTCTCTCTCTCTCTCTCTCTCTCTCTCTCTCTCTCTCTCTCTCTCTCTCTCTCTCTCTCTCTCTCCCTCTCCCCCTCTCTCTCTTTCACTCTTATCATAATTTCATCTCATGTCCATCTCTCTCTCTTTTTTTCTCTCTCTCTTTCTACCACCATCCCCCTCCCTCCTCTCTCTTTCTTTCTTTATCTTTCTCTCCCTTTCACTCTTATCATTCTATTATCACTCGTCCATCGTTATTCTCATATATATGGATAGGTCAAGGCGAACTTTTGCCTTTTCTCTCTAAGCAACAGAAGTGGTCTGATCACCGAGAACAATAACGGCCTCGGAAAGGAGAAAATTATGCTAGTGCTTTTATCCGTGTGAAGCTGACAAGCTACGGTGGCAAAGCGGAGTTATCGCGGCGTTCTTAACCACGTCGCCGTTTCCATCGACACTTTTGAGAGAGGAAGTGGAGGAATAAAGTGACGCGGGAGGGGGAGGGGGAGAGGAGAGTGGGGGAGGACGCAGGTAAGCGAGAGAAATCAAGTCAGGGATGGAGAGAAAGAAAGGGAAAGGGGAGAGACCGAGCGAGCGATCGAGAGAGAGAGAGAGAGAGAGAGAGAGAGAGAGAGAGAGAGAGAGAGAGAGAGAGAGAGAGAGAGAGAGAGAGAGGAGAGAAAGAGAGGAGAGAGAGAGAGAGAGAGAGAGAGAGAGAGAGAGAGAGAGAGAGAGAGAGAGAGAGAGAGAGAGAGAGAGAGAGAGAGAGAGAGAGGAAAGAGGAGAGAGGAGAAAGAGAGAGAGAGAGAGAGGAGAGAGAAGAGAGAGAAGAGAAGAGAGAGAAGAGAAGAGAAGAGAGAGAGAGAAAGAGAGAGAGAGAGAAAGAGAGAGAGGAGAGAGAAGAGAGAGAAGAGAGAGAAGAGAAGAGATAGATAGATAGATAGAGATATATAGATAAAGCGAGAGAGAGAGGAAATGACTGAGAGAGAGGAGAGAAAGAAATGGATAGATAAAAGACAAAGAAAAGCAAGAACGAAAAATGAAAATAAAAACTATCGAAGCAAAGCAGAGAAAAACTGTCATGTTGACAAAGTTCTCGCCAAGGAGAGGCTGCCGAGGCTGGCACTGGGCGATAATACGACTGGGGATGACTGCCGTAATCCTGCATGAAGTATTAATGCAACGAAATTCTGGATGTGACTTTGGCTTCAGCAACGCCGCATGTTTTACTATAACAGACGTGATTACAGGGTCGGAAGCGTGGGTTGAGTGTTACAGAAAATATGTCCGTCTGTTCAGATCCGTGCGATATGTACATAAGCATATACGTACACATATACCACACAGTCGCACACAAACAGACAGACACGCACACACAAGGAGAGAAAACAAGCTTTTAAAACGTACCCGGATCAGACAGAGAGAAAGAAAAACTAAGTGCTAATAGTATTCACACACACACACACACACACACACACACACACACACACACACACACACACACACACACACACACACACACACACACACACACACGCACACACACACACAGAAACTGACACTCACTGCTCCCCTTAGCAGGAGGCGACATATCACAATGGGTTACAACGGAAAATAATAAGTGCAGTCAAGCGAAAGCAATAAGAACAAGTCACCTTGTGCAACACACAATGAAATATGACATTCACTTCATGTCTCCACTTGCTCATCATCCTGGTCTTCCGTTGTGAAAAAAATCACACTGCAATTTCTTTTTTATAATCATTATGTAATATATTCAGTTTGCTTTTATTTGTTTATTTATTATCATTTTTTTTTAGATACAGAAGAAAACAGAATTAATATTCGCACAGACTACGGCTTTGTTCCCATATCCATAATAGATCTTACAAAGGCACTGTATTAATCATACAATCATAGTTGTGGTGTATGTAGTAATAATCACATTGCTGACGCAGGGTATTGCAGCGTGTTAATACCCTGATTCTGAAGTCGTAAAAACAAAAACAAAACAAACGGATGTAAAAAGTTGTAATATGTCGGCACGCCTGCGCATTTTACGTCTATGAAAAGGATTATGTTAACTGCGTAATTCAAGGAATTTTACTTATTCACAGTTATTTTTCACAATAGACGTCTTATCAACATTTAATCCATATTGCATGCATCGTAGCTACACTCATCTAAACCAGACTTGCTTATAAAATACAGACAAGCTTCTGCTTTTCGAATCAAAGAACACAAGAACTGAGTTGAATATTTACCTGTTATCTGACATCTTTTTCTTCCCTCCTCTTATTTTGTCTAGAACTCGCGAGAAGAGTCTAGCGCAAAATAAAACCAGAGTCTTTCCATTAATATCAACGGTTTCATATTGAGTTTGTCATTAGAAGCTTGGCTGACCCTTAGAGATTGTCATGTAGTTGATTTATTTAGAAGGAGCAAGAAAGGAAAATATACTGAGATATTTTTATAAGCATTCATACACTCTGTTGCACATGTACACACAAACAAGCACACACCTGTACACACACACATAAAAGCACACACACAATCTGTCTCTGTCTCTCTCTCCCTCTGCCTCACTCCCTCCCTCCCTCTCTCTCTCTCTCTCTCTCTCTCTCTCTCTCTCTCTCTCTCTCTCTCTCTCTCTCTCTCTCTCTCTCTCTCTCTCTCTCTCTCTCTCTCTCTCTCTCTCTCTCTCTCTCTCTCTCTCTCTCTCTCTCTCTCTCTCCACTCTCTTTCTTATTATAGATTTATGGCACCGGACGAAAATTAAGAAAAGAGAGCTGGCGTCAGATATATGCAAATAACTATCCCGTTCGAGTTTACTTCATTCGTCACAAGAGACGACTGATTGAAAGTTCTATAAATGCAAATGAGCTTTTGGGATGACTTTCAGTTCCAAGGAGCCTCGAGCATGCAAAGGATATTGTGTTGCAAACAAGAGTTAACACGCTAACCCCCCCCCAGCCCCTTCCCCCAAACACGCCACAACCAACCCAATCAGAAATGCTGTCGGCATGTTGTTATTTCACGTCTTTTTATGTTGTCGTCGTTTTTCCGTTTGTCTGTCACAGAACTCACGTCATCCATTCTAATCTAAGATATATCAAAAGAGAAAGTGTGGGCCCGGAAGTGAAGAAAAGAAATTGAAGTTTATTTCGAGATTTTAGGTAACTCTCCGGTCTAGAGTATCCTTCATCTGAAATCTAAATGAGCTACGACAGAAGTGCACTACATGATCATTAGAAATAGACAAATAAATGGGTAAATAGATAGATAAAAAAAAGAAAAAAAAGGAGAATAAAACAAAAAAACAATACAATATCTGACTCACAGTTCTAGTCTCCCCTCTTTTCTCGTAGCTCTTCACAAATGAATGGATAAATAGATAAATAAATAAATAAATAAAGAAAGAAAAACAACAACAATACCATATCTGACTCACAGTCACCAATATGTTCTAGTTTCCCCTCTTTTCTCGTAGCTCTTCACAAATGAATGGATAAATAGATAAATAAAAAAAGAAAGAAAGAAAGAAAAACAACAACAATACCATATCTGACTCACAGCCACCAATATGTTCTCGTCTCCCCTCTTTTCTCGTAACTCTTCTTACACCTATTCATTTCACACGACAGTCTGGCGCAGTCTCACGAAGGACGGTCATCTATAGCTCGCCCCGGCATTGCAGTGTAACCCTTAATGGAGAAGCACTTTATAGGTTGGAAAGGAAATGGATCCCAGAGCTATGGCTCGAGGCTATGCTGGCGCCCTCAGCACAAATCTTATCTGCAGTCACACATCACAAGCTAGTTTCTCTTCTCAGCAAGAACATTAGAAAGATATCGTTTAACTTTATATTCGTAACTCTCTAAGGCACTGTTACCCTCTGGAAATCGCAGGCAATTACTCATTTACTCTCAAGCATTTCTCATCTGCGGTCATACATCATGAGTCAGTCTCCCTCCTTCCGTGATTTATTCTTGTGGCTAAGTATTCTGCAATTCGTTGATTGGATTTCCATTGCTATATTTACCATTATCTATTCAATATATTATTATTTGTTATCAAACAAACTCTTGTCTTTAATTTTCATATATTTGACGATGTTCCGTGCATCAACAAGTGTCTAATGTATATGTATATATATATATATATATATATATATATATATATATATATATTAAATATATATATATATATATATATATATATATATATATATATATATATATATATATATATATATATATATATATATATATATATTATATATATATATTATATATATATATATATAATATATATATATATATATTATATATATACGTACACACACACACACACACACACACACACACACACACACACACACATATATATATACATGTTGTTATCTCCACTTGCAATTGTGTAAAAAAAAGTTTTTACACAAGTTTTTTCATTTTAAGAAATCTGTCTGGTTTTTCATATTCTTACATACATTTTCATTCGAAATCTCAAAGATTTTTCGAGCAAATAAACGTGACTTAAAACTTGAAGCGAATTACACGATGTGAAAGCATTTTGGAACAATAATTTCTAAAAAGTTATACTTGGCACTCTTTCTATGATTTATACACAAATATCTTGTTAATATATGAGCTAATATAACTGATAAAATTACGCAAAGAAATACAAATTTCAAATTACTCCTGGTCTTCTGTAAATGATGAGAATAGTCAAATTAAACAGACTATTTTGTAGATAACACATAGAGGTAGTCTATTATTAGCTGGTAAGGGAATAATACTTTTTAACCAAATGCCAATACAATCAAAAGAATTATATTCCTGAAAGCATGTAGCAATTTTCAGGTTGGAATATAACAGTTGTAAAGAACACATTTAACTTTAGGTTCAGCTATAGAAAGTATAAAAAAAGAAGTTAACACAAGGGTTACTTATGTTTCAGTCTTAGAATCTTGGATGCCAGGGTTCATTATGAGCCTAGAGGGTAGTAATAGCCCAATACCCCCATGGAGGGACACAGATTCTCGAAAATAGATAGAAGTCTGTCTGGGCAAACAACCTCTCCAAGCCGGCACTTCGGATGAAGGTAGAAGATCGTCCACGAAGCTATATGCAATCTGATATATATATATATATATATATATATATATATATATATATATATATATACATATATATATATATATATATATATATATATATATATATATATATATATATATATATATATATATATATATATATATATATATATATATACGAGATTAGAACATTTAAAAGAAGTGAGGCCCCGGTTTCCCGTAATGACGGAGTATAGCCATCATCGGACTAAAACTTTAATTTGTCATATCTTACAAATACTACGGAGCAAAAGAAGAAAAAGGAAAACAAGATCAACAACGAGCATAAACAAACAAACAAACAAGCTAAAAGACACCCGTTCATTAACTCTGTAAACGTAATCAACGAAGAAAAGTTTCGCACAAAAACTCTCAAGGATTTTGGTCGACGCATCTTACGAAGCAGCTTCATCAGATACAATGAAACTCTCTCGTAGATATGAATGCTCTCTCCTCTATACCGAGTTCAGAGCAGACCTAATGAAATCTAGTAGTCCATTCTGATATCCCGTGGCCTTAAGGCATCCTAGGGGACACAGCTGGAGATCCTTCTAAGCATACGAGTAAGAATGCGAGCAGAAGAAGGGATTCTAAGAAAAGCACGTCGTATCCAACTGAGTGTTCATCCTGTTATGCAAATGTCGTCTGGGAATAAATTATGGACTTGGCTTTAATGAAACGTGTGTGCACAATAGGATGTGTGATTCCCATCATACATGTCATATACATTATTTGAATAAAATGAATATAAAATATTATGTGTATATGGTTATGTATGTATGCATATATGTATACATACAAGCACATGTTATGTATGCATATATCTGTCTCTCAGAGAGAGAGAGAGAGAGAGAGAGAGAGAGAGAGAGAGAGAGAGAGAGAGAGAGAGAGAGAGAGAGAGAGAGAGAGAGAGATGGAGAGAAAGAGGGAGATGGAGAAAGAGATGGGAAGAGAGAGGTGGAAAGAGAGAGAAAGAGAGAGAGAGAGAGAGAGAAAGATATATATATATATATATATATATATATATATATAGAGAGAGAGAGAGAGAGAGAGAGAGAGAGAGAGAGAGAGAGAGAGAGAGAGAGAGAGAGAGAGAGAGAGAGAGAGAGAGAGAGAGAGAGAGAGGGAGAGAAAGAGAAAGAAAGAGAGATGGAGAGAGAGAGAGAGAGAAAGAGAGAGAGAGAGAGAGAGAGGGAGAGAAAGAGAAAGAAAGAGAGATGGAGAGAGATAGAGAGAAAGAGAGAGAGAGAGAGAGAGAGAGAGAGAGAGAGAGAGAGAGAGAGAGAGAGAGAGAGAGAGAGAGAGAGAGAGAGAGAGAGAAAGAGATGGAGAGAGAGAGGGAGATGGAGAGAGAGATGGGAAGAGAGAGAAAGAGAGAGAGGGAGAGAGAAAGAGAGAGAGAGAAAGAGAGAGAGAGAGGTTGGTAATCAAAATTCATTAATATTCATTAAATCAATAATCATGAAAGTACATCAGCGATTCTTCGTTGATAAAAGAACATGTATTCATGAATAGAGAATTGCAACGCTAAGAGTAACTGCACTTGTTATTCTGATTACGCGGAAACCGTTGTTTAATTTACCCGACTTTTACTTTTTGTACAATCTATCCCGATCGGATAAATGCAGACGAAAAATCAAATGCGTCCGATATTGGTACCAGCCTGTATCCGAACAATAAAAAGACCCTGTATTTTGTCCATAAAACCAAAGAGAGGGAAATACAGGTGAAGGGGAGACGAAAGGGAGTTGGGAGAAGCGAGAGAGAGAGAGAGTGAAAGAGTGAGAGAGAGAATGAGAGAGAGAGAGAGAGAGAGAGAGAGAGAGAGAGAGAGAGAGAGAGAGAGAGAGAGAGAGAGAGAGAGAGAGAGAGAGAGAGAGAGAGAGAGAGAGAGAGAGAGAGAGAGAGAGAGAGATAAAATGGAGAGATAGGTAGATAGAGAGATGGATGGATCGATAGATGGATAGATAGATAGATAGATAGATGGAGAGAAAGAGAGAGAAAGAGAGAGAGAGGCAAACAGAAACTAGGACAGGGACAGATAGTTTCACTGACAGACAGATAGACAGACAGACGGACACACACACACACACACACACACACACACACACACAAGATTTTGAGCAGACAGACAAAAGCAGGTATTAAAAAAAAAAAAAAAAAAAAAATATATATATATACATCGGCATCAGCAATGTTTCCAGATCGGCCGATCTTTTTAAAAGGGAAGGTTCCTAAGCTCGATTAATTTACAGGAAGCTCTTCACTTAACTGGGAAATACTCTAATATACGCGAGGAAGACCAAGGCACAAGGAAAATATTTAGAGGCGGTTCTGTGGGGTTTTAAATTGCGTGTTCGTTAGCGTGGGGGAAGGATGCGCGGCTCTGACAAAAGTTGATTCATTAAAGAGATGTGAAACGTAAGCGGGATATAAGGGACATGGGGGAGAGGGGGGGGGGGAGGTTCTTTAATGGAGAGGACGAGAGGGGAGAGGGAGAGGAGAGGAGAGATGGTGGAAAGGGGAGAGGGAGAGAGGAGAGGAGAGGAGAGATGGTGGAGAGGGGAGAGGGAGAGGTGAGGAGAGATGGTGGAAAGGGGAGAGGGAGAGAGGAGAGGAGAGGAGAGATGGTGGAAAGGGGAGAGGGAGAGAGGAAGAGAGGGGAGATGGAGAGGAGAGGAGAGATGGTGGAAAGGGGAGATGGAAGAGGAAGAGAGGGGAGAGGGAGAGGAGAGGAGAGATGGTAGAAATGGGAGAGAGAGAGGACAAGAGAAAGGATGGAGAGGGGAGATGGAAGATGAAGAGAGGGGAGAGGGTGAGGAGAGGGGAGAGGGTGAGGAGAGGAGAGATGGTGGAAAGGAGAGAGAGAGAGGAGTGGAGAGATGGCGGAAAGGGGAGAGGGAGAGGAGAGGAGAGATGGCGGAAAGGGGAGAGGGAGAGGAGAGGAGAAATGAAAGAGAGGAGAGATGGAAGAGGAAGAGAGGGGAGAGGGTGAGGAGAGGGGAGAGGGTGAGGAGAGGAGAGATGGTGGAAAGGGGAGAGGGAGAGGAGAGATGGTAGAAAGGGGAGATGGAAGAGGAAGAGAGGGGAGAGGGCGAGGAGAGGAGAGATGGTGGAAAGGGGAGAGGGAGAGGAGTGGAGATATGGTGGAAAGGGGAGAGGGAGAGGAGAGGAGAGATGGTAGAAAGGGGAGATGGAAGAGGAAGAGAGGGGAGAAGGTGAGGAGAGGAGAGATGGTGGAACGGGGAGAAGGAGAGGTGAAATGATGGAGAGGGGAGATGGAGGAGGAAGAGAGGGGAGAGGGCGAGGAGAGGAGAGATGGTGGAAAGGGGAGAGGGAGAGGAGAGGAGAGATGGTGGAAAGGGGAGATGGAAGAGGAAGAGAGGGGAGAGGGTGAGGAGAGGAGAGATGGTGGAAAAGGGAGAGGAGAGGAGAAATGATGGAGAGGGGAGATGGAAGAGGAAGAGAGGGGAATGATATAGAAAGGAGAGGGCGGAAGAAGATCAAGAGAAGACAGAAAGGAGGAGAGAGAGAGAGAGAGAGAAGAAGAGGACTGATGTGGAGGATGTAGTAGAGCCGAGATTACGATATGGAGTACTTTGCCGAATCGATTCACTACAACAGCATCCTCCTCCTCCTCCTCCTCCTAATCCCTCTCCCGAGCCTTATCTCATGTGTCAGAATCCTTACGTGGCATGAAATGGCGTCGCAAGATGGGCGCGTGTGTCACTTCCATCGTCATAGTCTTCGGGCGTAAAAATGAGGGGAGAAATTGACACTGATAAGCACTTCGCATTCCGACGACACTGTATTACACCGCCCGATTTCCCCTCCCTTGTTAACGGGAGCTTCGTAGAAATTGCGATTTTCGTCCTTATGGCGTCTTGGTATAAGGAAGCGACCGACTTTCCTTGGAATTAAACTCCGGGACTTTGGCGCTTACGAGAGCACGCCGCAGAGGCTATTTTCCCTTAGAAGTTTCGGCGCCGAGGATCATCTCGCACTCTTTCACCTTCACTCGCACGGGATCGCTGCATAAGTGCCATTGTTCCACGAGAGTTTGGTACAATAAATCAAGACATGCTCCGCAATCTTCGCCCTTGCGCGCACAATTTAATATATGACCCGAAATCGCCTTGACGCCGTCGCGTTAGATTTATCTTAGTCGTAAATTGTACTTACTGCTCATCTAATAGCTGTCGTTCTAACGCTTAGCTCACAGTCCGGAGAAGTAAGAACGGAAGATAATGAAGCGAAGTGATAGCTAGTTTTTGTAGGGATCGTGTATGGGGGGGGGGGGTTGCATATGGGAGATCCATTAGGTGATGGAAAAGCACAACAATAACAGTAATTACGCTTACTAAAGAAGTCGGCTATGTTTAAAAATGTATACATAATCTTAATGGTATAAATAATGTTACCGATGTGTTTAACTGTAACTCACTGACAAAATATTAAACTTTAAATCCTATATGAACGGACTATCTGCATTATTTGATTACACATGCAGTCATAGTCATATTACCTGCAATATTCTTCCATGGGACGAACGATAAGATAACATAGAACTAAAGAAAATACGTTTTTTTTTTTTGCTGAGTAGGCTGTAAATCTAGGTAATTTAACTAAAAATCTCCATACAGC
>NW_028234409.1:44640393-44647893 GCF_977035675.1 Penaeus japonicus
CTATGAGAGTATCGTGTATTCTACGTTTATTTTTATAGCTTCATGATTGATGAAAATGCATTTAAAGTTACAGTACAACTCCCTATCGTGTTTGCAAATAATGCTGCTAATATCACTGCGTTATTGGCATTATTAATTAATGAATAACACATAAGAGGAGTCAGTATTTCCTCTCTTTATATGTTAAAACAATGAACAGAATATTCCAAGTCATCAGTAACTAAATTTGAATAAGTTTTCTCGTCATATCGTGCTTTCACTAACCTATATTTTATTGGTTCATACGACTTATATATGAGTTTATTCTTTTTTCATCTTAATTGAAATAACTACTTAAACCAATAAATAATATGTGCAAATGATGAAAAGCCCTTTTATCTATGTTCCTCTCTTACTCTCTTTCTCTTCTTTTATTCCGTGAAATAGCGATATGACAATCCAGGACAGTTTATATACAAACAGATATATTAGCAAGGACACTGTAACATTTCTAGGAATACTTTAAACATATTCTAAGATTATAAAATAACTACTTACTCGGACCAAACACACTTGCACACCAATTTCATCTGACTAATAATCAAGAGGTATGTCGCCACCTTTCTGCATAGTTACCTATTGTATGACCTTTGACCTCAAGAGAAGTCAAAGGTCACTCAAATTGGTAACTAGAGAGAATACTCCTGAACCACTGAACGCAAGCAAGTGTGAAGAACACCTGTTAACATCTCCCGAAAAAAATACTTCACTCTGGTATCGAAACTTCGACGCTGTACCGAACCTGAAAATATAATAAGTTTACCGCATATATCACCGAAATCTAAAAAGATAAGTCGGGCTTTATATATCTTTAACTCTTGTTCTATCCTTTTCGCCACTGTTGCCTCTGATATTACTTTTATCACTTTTATCTAACTGATAAGAAACAAAATAACTTTGTTTATTTGTATTATCCATATTGTTATTAACGATACTAACTGTAATCAATCTAGCAATACATTGTTTTAGTATTGAAAAATACTAATTTCTTTATTTGCAAGTCTTTTATATGTATATCCCTCTCTTCCAAGAGGTCAGCAGTAGCATGGAGTAATTATTTTTTTTAACATCAAATGGTTGTAATTGCCGCTAAATAAAGTTTTAAATTTCATCAAGTGTGAGTGAAAAAGTTAAATTACAATTTAAACTAATAATTAAATTTAGGATTGAATGAGCATAGAATTACGTAGAAGGACGTTTGGTGAGTAGGACAACATTAAGATTACAAATTATGAAAAAAGTACTGGAGCTGACTTAATATTATTTTCACAAATATATCCTAGACACACACACACACACACACACATATATATCTATTTGTGTGTATATATGTGTATATATATATATACATATATATATACATATATGATATATATAATTATCTATATATCTATGTCTATATATTCATCTTTTTCTATCTTTCTAATGTATGATTCTCCATAGTAATGCTCAGTCAACACTTCATCCATCTTACCATCAAACGTCCTATATGTAAGAAAACAAATCGTGATAATAATGATGATGATAATGATTATCATTACATTTAAAAATGTAATAGGAATGATGAAAAAAAATAATGACGATAATAATGATAAAAATTATAATAGTAATAGCCTTACTAATAATGATAAAATAGTAATAACATGATGATAATCATATTAATGATAATGAAAAGAAACATTATAAGAATAACAATGATGGTAATACCGATAAAGATAACAATCATCGTTATCATTATCAACACTAGAGATGGCAGTTGTAGAAGTATTAGTAATAGTACTAGCTATTGTTATGGATAATAGCTGTCGATAGATTACGATAATAATATAAATGCTACCTACTGCCACAACTACTACTTTTCAATAGCCTCCAATCCTCCCCATATATCCATACCTACGCCTCCATAGAACATGCGTATTACATAATACTTCGCAATGCTTTCACTCACTGCTCTTGTGCGACTGCCAGTGCCCGCTAATCCGTAGTCCTTATCACAGAGACAGGCGGTCCTATGGCTCGATGACGAAGTTCCTCTCGGGGAAGCAGAGGAGACCGGAGGAGCGAGAAAGACACGAAGCTACACCTCATCCAAGCAACAGCAATTACGACTACAACAACAACTACGACTATAACAACGACTAGGACTACAACAATAACAACAACAAGTGCTACTACTACTTCTACTACAATTCTACTACTGTAGGAGTCCTATCACGTATCTAATAATTTTCATCGTAAAATCATGGTTCTACTATAGTCTGCTGACTGATTTTCAAATTTAGAGGCACTGTGGTGAGTATTAAAACTACATTATAATTCAATTTGATATTGATAATGCATTAATCCAGATATGGAATAAAAAAAATATATCCCAGATAAAAAAAGTATTTTCTTTACTGTGGTACCAGGATCCAGAGTGCCAGGGCCCAGAGTGTCCGGGTCCCGATGGCCGCTTTCTGAGGCACCAAGTTGGAAGTGCTTGGATACAGCGTGTCAGGGCTCAAAGGGCCGCTTTTCTAATGCAGTAATTTGGTGTCTGGCCTTGGCGTCCGTTCCTAGAGGGGATCGATTCATGTAGGAACGTTTTTAACATAAAAACCCTGATGATTTGTTTTCTTTTAAACGACATAGTTTCAAATATTTTTTTTTTTCGTTTTTTTCACTTTATTCTCTTTAAATCATTATTATCATTAGAAAATTAACCAAGTCAGCATAAAACATATTCCACACTTAACAAAATAGACTGTTGTTATACTTTATCTAATACACATAACATAATTAAATTCCTTTATCGCATCGCAAAACATAAATAATTTCTTCCCTGAGGACATAAAATAAAGACAGAGCCTCTTTCATCATATGTTTAATCCATACCTCCACATCTTAATAAAAATATGCCCATAAAATCTCTGGTATTTAGGGAATCTCGTGAATCTAAATTCATTAAGTGATAGTTTGTCTTACCTTAGATGTTAGCGTAGATAAAAAATAAATATATTTCACCGTTTGAAAGTTACTGGAATCAAGGGAGGCTTGCATATGTTACGTCTGTTTTTACTATATAATAGCACTATTCATGGTTCCATACCTAGACTAAATTTCATATAAGTACAAATATATCTAACCCAAGTTACAATTATAGATTGCATCAGAAACTCAGATCAAACCATACAATAGCACCTTGTTTGGTAGAAGATATAGATACTTTCTATTATTGGCAGGACGCGCCAACATTAAGTGTCAAGTTTCTTAAGCTTTCTTCCTTCTTTGAATATACTAGGTACACATGTATGTCTTTCAGCTGGTCTGTCTTAAAGTTTCTCAAATATTAGTAAATCCGATTCAAAAATATTGTGTCGCAGTCTCAAGAATCCCGACTACTAGACTACTTCTCCAACTACTGCTACCACTGCTACTGTTACAACTGATGCAACTGCAACTGCTACTACTTCTACTGCTATTACTACTACTGCTGCTGTTACTGCTGATACAACTACTGCTGCTGATACTACTACTACTACTATTACTACTACTTTAAGTTCATAATGAGTTCTGTGTCGTTATCAGTCACACCGAGATACTTGTATTTGTAGCAGAGATCTTGTTCAATGTCATCTATGTAAAAGTTTGGCAATGGGTTTGTAAGAGGATTGAGTGCCTTGGTTTTTTTCAACTGAGATTATCAAACCGCACTCAGTAGCTTTTGCGGACAGTACATTAAGAATCTATTGTATTTTATCCTAGGATGAGGTTTTAATGCAGATGTCATCAGCATAACAAATAATGGAATCACTGCCCTCAAGTGGTATATTGCTTAATAGTCTGTGCATTAAATTGTTAAATAGCATGGGGCTAAGTACGCCCCCCTGAGGTGTGTCAAGCTCAAACATTTTAGAGTATGTACTTTTGATTCCCCTGAAGAGAACATGAGCTGATCGGTTTGATAAATGCATTTGAATCAATGTTAATAGTTTACCTTGAATACCAAAGCTAGCCAGTGTGCTCAAGAATAACGTCTCTGTTTGCAATATCAAAGGCAGATTTAAGATCGAGAATTACAGTTTGCATGCCTTGCTGAGAATTTGTCAAGTACTCTGCAATGCAGTGCTGAGTCCTGGGAGGAGTCCATACAGTCTGGGAGATAACTTGGCATGTATGCGATACATGAGTCTGCTCAAAATAATTATCTCAAGAACCTTGCATAAACATGAGGTCAATGAGACGGGTCGGTATTTATCAGAGTTCGGTTTGGGAATGGGAATGATTAGGCTTTTAGTCCAGGAGCTTGGAAGTACTCCTTGGGATAAGCTTAGTCTGTAAAGATGTAAGAGTGGGTTACCTGGTACCTTAGCAATGAGCTGAAGTACACTATAAGTGATGCCATCCTCGCCTGGGGCAGTTGCCTTACCCTTGCGAAGTGCATTATTTCATTCCCACTCAGTTATTTCGGCAAAGTCGGAGGGGTCAGTGGCAGAACAGGCTATGACAATGTTAAAATTCCTATTTATTTTCGTGTTGTTAAGTTTATCTCTTATTCTCTGCGGAAGTGAGTTCAGCTGAGAGGTTCTGGCCCACTGATCTAGTAACAAATTGGCCTGTTCTAATGGGCTGTGGAAATGCGGAGTGGCGACAGCTTTACCTGACAACCTGTTGATTGCATAACAATACCGAGTCACACTCAAATTCATGGCTGCAAGTGACACACAAATTCATACATCAATTAAATATGTCCTTGGGTAGGTCCCCATATGGACGTTCTATTCCACCGTGGAAAATGTCGTCATTGAACGTATTTTATGTTAATATCCCTAAAAAAACAGTTTCACTAGCTATACTTAAGCAACACGCCCTTGCAACAATAAATGAACATCTTGAAACTCTGAATAATGACTATGAGTGCTACACTGATGGATCCTTACAGTCGGGAAGTAGAGCAGGATGTGCTTATGTTGTAATATAAAAACAATATTTTGCAGCACCAAGATTGTAGGAGGGTTCATGACTAGGCGAAGACTACGGAAACTGAATTGGTGGGAATACTCATAGCCACAGACTTTCTATTAATTAACTCAAGACTCAGGAGTAATTTTCTACGACTCGCAGAGTGCTCTCCAGGCTCTGAACACTCTTGATAAAGGTGCTGGAAATATCATAAATGATATAAGAATAAATGTACATCGCGCCAAGGAACGGGGCCATGTTATACATTTTGTGTGGATACCACCGGATGTTGGAATCGCTAAACATGATCATGCTGATCGCCTAGCAAGGGCAGCATGTGATGAGCAAATTGTGGATATAGACTTTGGCATACCTCTTGCTAGGATATCACATATAATAAGAGCCTCCAATAGGGAGGACTTGATGGAGCTAACAAACTCTCAAAGACCTGAAAGCTGTAGCATAAAACATTTTGCACAGTTTTCGCAGGAGAGATTCATTTATGCTTCATATAAGACAAGAACAAGGCAGTGGGATATTGTGACTGCAATGATTAGATTTGGATACAGAATGTATTGGCAGGTCATTTCAGAATGCAATGTAGAAGAAGCTAAATGCAGACTTTGCAACGAAGTGTATAAACGATCACTTGAACATTACATTCCAGAGTGCCATATGATACAACCTTTCAGTTATGTAATTATTTCATAACATTAACTGTACTAGAAGATGTACTTATGCTATATCCAAAATGTGATATTCTATTACAACATTTATCAAATGTCTATTCACAGTTGATATACTATAGCATATAATCATGTTATTACCTTAATTTGTAATACAATGTTAGCAACAATGTCATGACTCTACATCAGTGTATCAAAGCTTGTCCATGCCTGTGCAGGTAGCCAGGGTGGTAAATAAAGATCTAAACTAAACTAAACGAGATCGATGTGCGCGAATATATCCTTCCTGAGGGTGAGATGAAGATACAGCAGTATTCCCAGTGCACTAGAAGCTGTTAAGGGAGAAGCTGCCTTGTTTTATGCCCTGAAGCCCCAGATGCCCTAGGAGCTGGAGTTGTATATATTGGAATGCTCGTACGCTTATGTTTTTATATACTTTTACCTTCTAAGTCTCTCTTAATTATGAATATTTATTTTACTAAGAACCCTACACTGATTTTAAGTCTGCTAATGAAGCAACGCTTTAAGGAATTATTCTGATCTGAATATCTTGATTATATAAGTCTAATTTAAATATAGCTCGACGTTTTCTTTTTATGGTTAACTTTCATATCAATTTTGACACTTCAAATATTTTACGGATCATAATTAATTGTCTGAGGATGTATTACAGTATTTCCGCCAAGAAATACGTATAGAATAATTTAAGTAAGATTCACCCTTGTCTTCGCCTTCCTTAGGTGACCTGGGTTCAAATAGCTGACCTCTTCCAAGACAAGAAGGGCAGAAGGAGACATCCCGGATTGGGTTGTTCTCTCCCCTCTCTCATTAATTTTGTGGCTTTTCGTTTTGGATCAACTGTGTTGTAGCCCGAAGGAAAGGGAAGGTAATTATAAGTGATGAGTTTATAATCGAGTCTGATAGAACATATAAACTGGTGCTCCCATTTGTATTGAATTTTCATTTTATGATTTTATAACTCGTGGAATGGTTTCCCGAAATTCCCTGTACGAGCGGAATATGCTCTGTCTTTTGTGAATTTATTCTAGTAATATACACATCTAAAAGCTCTTATACTTTTAATAAATCACCTTGAGAATCTGAATGTTTCCATTTTATTAATAGTAATCTATTGATAAACCTTGTTTGTCTGTATGAACTTGATAAGTTGCTCAGTAAAAGGTCGATATTCTATAAAGATGGTCATATCCTCTTTGGTTCACTATATACACATCACACACAACATACACTCCATCGAGTATACTTTCCTATCACTCCTTTCCACACTTCTTGCCACACAATAATTTTCTCATCAAAAACCCTCGTTCCCGTACGCATTAAACGGGAGTTGGCAGACGCTATCATTATGCAAATCATTTGACGGTGTAGACCGAGATACACAAAGGAAATACAGGTGTGAAGACAGACGTACGCTACAGTACGTAGTGTTCGTCTCTTGTAATGCATGTGTAATAGTGACATAAAGGGATTCCTTTACACTGTATCCCGTGGCTTTGTCCATGCACATTGCCACCTTCACTTACCACCTCATCACGAAAATACTTAATTACTCATTACATACGGCTGTTTGGTTAATGTGGGATATTATAGTGATATAGTGTGATACACGAAATAGTGTCTGTAATACTTTAAACCAATGAGGCAACAGATAATGCCTAATATTGTGATATTTGTTGTATTATGATTCTATCGCAATGATATTATTTCCAAAGTTACTACACGTTACATGAAAGCACATGTATCATTATTTACATAGTTCGCTATGTTTACGTTTCGTTCTATGTGCAATATTCAACATGTATTCTTTATGTAC
>NW_028234409.1:44657893-44665393 GCF_977035675.1 Penaeus japonicus
TCTCCCTCTTCCTTTTAGTCCCTCATTTCCTTCTGTTCACTCTCCCCCTTCTCTCTCTCTGCCCATCATTTCCTCTCTTTTTATCTCTTCATCCACCCCCTCCCCCCCCCCTCTCTCTCTCTCTCTCTCTCTCTCTCTCTCTCTCTCTCTCTCTCTCTCTCAATGCCTCTGTCTCTCTCTTTCTCTCGCTGCCTCTGTCTCTCTTTTTGTCCGCCCCCCCTCCCTCTCTCTGACTCTCTTTCCCTATTTCTCTCTCTCTCCTTACTCACTCTCTCCCTCGTCCTCTCACTCTCTCTCTCTCTTTCCTCCCCAATCATTTCCATCTGATCGTCAACGCCAAAAACCCTTTCATTTTTCTCCCACAATCAGTTAACATTCTTTACGCGCGCCGCTATATCTCTCTGGACGGGAACGCACGGAATGGCCTCATCGTGGGACAGCAAAGCCTAGATACGGATAAGGAGGAGATAAAAAGGTCACGTAACTCAAAAAAAATGTCACATGAGTCGGAAAAGGTCATGGAATAGGAAATAGGGTCACGTGGTTAAGAAAAAGGTCACGTGATTATAAAGGAATGTTCATATGATTGAGAATCAGGTCATATGGCTGGGAAAAGGTCGCTGCGATTGAGAAAATGGGACTATTAAGTGGTTGAGTAAAAGGTCAAGTGAGTGAGAAATAACAGTCACGTGGCAGAAATAAGGTTACGTGGTAAAAAAAAAAAGTTGATTGAGAAAAGGTCACTTGATTGAAAAAAAGGGATCACGTGACTGGAAAAAAAAGCCACACGCCTGAAATAGGTCACGTAAAGGAAATAGTTTCATATGACCTAAAAAAAGGTCACATGACAGGCAGCCCCGACTTTTTTTTTTATCTATTTTTCTTTTATCTTTTTTTTCAAATTACTTTTTTTTCTTTTGTTTTACTGGAAAAGCTGGTTGGGTTTTGAAGCGCTGTTAATAGATTAGATTTGAATGAATGTTGCTCGAAATGAAAATGCCTTTGATATTGGGGAAAATGTTTATATCTGCTGAATGAAAAAGGAAAATGCAACTGGAATGGATATGCGCGTATGCAAGGGAGGGAAGGTGATACTGCTGCATGCAATCTAGTTCCATTACATGCAATAGATGTATTTTCTATTCATTTATATCTATTTTGTAGAAACGCAATGAACCCACACGCGAACAAATCTTTTATTTTTTTTTATTGATATATTTTTTAGTTTATCTCTCTTTTATCTTTTATTATCTTAGCATATGTATTTTCTCTATATCTCTTCCTTCTTTTATCTGATTACTCTTCTCCCGTTCTTTCTCCTTTTTCGATTTTCTTTCTTTCTTTCTCCTTTCCTTTTCTCATTTTATCACATCTCGTCTTCCTCTCTTTATCACCCTACCCCATTCTTTTCCCCTCTCCTCATTTTCTTCCTCCTGTCCCTCTCCTACCCATTCTCTCCCCTCCGTATTATATTCTCCATCTTCCTCCCCTCCCCATCTCTCTCCCCTTCCCAACACCCGTCCCCATCTCACTCTTCTCCCAATTCCCCCCTCCTTACCTCCTCTATTTGGCCGAAGATTCACATCCCGGACCTCCGCAAAGAATCCCAGGAGAGGGAGCATCCATCCCGCTGCTCTCTCTCTCCCTCTGGCGGCCGAGAAAAGAAGCAAAAGGTGATCCGAGGGGTGTGTGGGTTGCCAGAGGTCGCTATATGAACGTTTCGGGGTGACCTGTGTTTGTTTGTATGATGTCGGGGTGTTTGTTGGTGAGATGTTCTGTGGGGCTACTGTGTTATTTGTTTGTGTGTGTGTGAGATTAGTTGGGGGTTTATTCTGTTGTAGTAATTTGATATATGGATTATGAATGCGTGTGTAATTTGGTGCACCCGGCCTAATTATGTATATACATTGTGTGGTCAATTATGAGTACGTCTATATGTTTCACACACACACACACACACACACACACACACACACACACACACACACACACACACACACACACACACACACACACACACACACACACACACACACATTAGCCCCATTCATTTATTCGTCTCGACTCACATCTTCGGCTTAGCTTACGGAAACACGAGGAAAAAGAATCTTATTTCCTTCTCCTCTTCCTCCCTCTTTCTCCATCTCCTTTGTTTTTATAGTAGTTGTTGGCATGTTTCTTCCTGCTCCTGTTCCTTCCTCTTCTTCCTTCCAAATGTATTTAGTATCTCCCTCATCCCAGCTAATACCTTCTCCAGTGAAATTTCAACGAGTCGATTATTTTTTCTACTGACAAGTTTTCAGTCTCTGTCAATGGCACTTTTTCACTGCATGGAGACGAAATGCAGTGTGCTGCAAGTTCTCCTTGAAATACGAATGCGACTTGAAGATGACGTTGCTAAGATCTGCCAATATGGAACCATCTGGATCTCATAACGAGAATGTGTGTGGGCAAATGTTCAGAAAATTCACCGACTCCATCCATGCAATTACTCTGAATAGAGTTCAATCATTTGGTTAATGCGCGGTATTTATGAATTAATCTGCAACCTCGAGGCATGTTCCCTAATGGCCCATTCAGTACGCAATAAGGATTTGGAAATGTTTACTTATTATGAACACGACATGATTAGATACAAAAAGCACCAAACATAAGTACACACATACATGTATGCACGCAAATACACACAAATACACACATAGTACACACACACACACACACACATATATATATACACACATACACACACACACACACACACATATAAACTATGTATCATTAATATATATTATCATTATCATCCTTATCATTACCATTATAATCATCAATATCATCACATATTAATACTTTTAGCATTTTGATATCATTATCATTATTATCGTTATCATTACCATTATAATCATCAATATCATCACATATTAATACTTTTAGCATTTTGATATCATTATCATTATTATCGTTATCATTACCATTATAATCATCAATATCATCACATATTAATACTTTTAGCATTTTGATATCATTATCATTATCATCGTTATCATTACCATTATAATCATCAATATCATCACATATTAATACTTTTAGCATTTTGATATCATTATCATTATCATCGTTATCATTACCATTATAATCATCAATATCATCACATATTAATACTTTTAGCATTTTGATATCATTATCATTATCATCGTTATCATTACCATTATAATCATCAATATCATCACATATTAATACTTTTAGCATTTTGATATCATTATCATTATCATCGTTATCATTACCATTATAATCATCAATATCATCACATATTAATACTTTTAGCATTTTGATATCATTATCATTATCATCGTTATCATTACCATTATAATCATCAATATCATCACATATTAATACTTTTAGCATTTTGATATCATTATCATTATCATCGTTATCATTACCATTATAATCATCAATATCATCACATATTAATACTTTTAGCATTTTGATATCATTATCATTATCATCGTTATCATTACCATTATAATCATCAATATCATCACATATTAATACTTTTAGCATTTTGATATCATTATCATTATTATCGTTATCATTACCATTATAATCATCAATATCATCACATATTAATACTTTTAGCATTTTGATATCATTATCATTATCATCGTTATCATTACCATTATAATCATCAATATCATCACATATTAATACTTTTAGCATTTTGATATCATTATCATTATCATCGTTATCATTACCATTATAATCATCAATATCATCACATATTAATACTTTTAGCATTTTGATATCATTATCATTATCATCGTTATCATTACCATTATAATCATCAATATCATCACATATTAATACTTTTAGCATTTTGATATCATTATCATTATCATCGTTATCATTACCATTATAATCATCAATATCATCACATATTAATACTTTTAGCATTTTGATATCATTATCATTATCATCGTTATCATTACCATTATAATCATCAATATCATCACATATTAATACTTTTAGCATTTTGATATCATTATCATTATCATCGTTATCATTACCATTATAATCATCAATATCATCACATATTAATACTTTTAGCATTTTGATATCATTATCATTATCATCGTTATCATTACCATTATAATCATCAATATCATCACATATTAATACTTTTAGCATTTTGATATCATTATCATTATTATCGTTATCATTACCATTATAATCATCAATATCATCACATATTAATACTTTTAGCATTTTGATATCATTATCATTATCATCGTTATCATTACCATTATAATCATCAATATCATCACATATTAATACTTTTAGCATTTTGATATCATTATCATTATTATCGTTATCATTACCATTATAATCATCAATATCATCACATATTAATACTTTTAGCATTTTGATATCATTATCATTATCATCGTTATCATTACCATTATAATCATCAATATCATCACATATTAATACTTTTAGCATTTTGATATCATTATCATTATCATCGTTATCATTACCATTATAATCATCAATATCATCACATATTAATACTTTTAGCATTTTGATATCATTATCATTATCATCGTTATCATTACCATTATAATCATCAATATCATCACATATTAATACTTTTAGCATTTTGATATCATTATCATTATCATCGTTATCATTACCATTATAATCATCAATATCATCACATATTAATACTTTTAGCATTTTGATATCATTATCATTATTATCGTTATCATTACCATTATAATCATCAATATCATCACATATTAATACTTTTAGCATTTTGATATCATTATCATTATCATCGTTATCATTACCATTATAATCATCAATATCATCACATATTAATACTTTTAGCATTTTGATATCATTATCATTATCATCGTTATCATTACCATTATAATCATCAATATCATCACATATTAATACTTTTAGCATTTTGATATCATTATCATTATCATTGTTGGTATCATTACCATTATAATCATCAATATCATCACATATTAATACTTTTAGCATTTTGATATCATTATCATTATTATCGTTATCATTACCATTATCCATATTCATTATTTCATCATCATTATCAATAATATTATTATAATCATCATTCATTATTATCATTACCACTAAAATCATTATGATCAAATGATAATAAAATGATAATGACAATAATGACAATATGTATATATCTATATCTATATATATATACACCTCGCTCTCTCTCTCTCTCTCTCTCTCTCTCTCTCTCTCTCTCTCTATCTCTCTCTCTCGCTCTTTCTTTAAATATATATATATAGAGATATATATATATTATATATAGTTTATATACAAACACACATAACACATCCCATGCTATCTATATGTATATGATATAGTATTTATATATATATATATATATAATTTATATTTTATATATTTTATTATATATATCTTTATATATATATATTATAAAAGATAGATAGATAGATAGATAGAGTAGATGTGTGTTCTATTGCAATCTGTTATCTTTCTCTTTATCTTTCTATCTAGCTAGCTAAGCCTATCTATCTATCATATATCTATATTATATTTATATAGATATCTAATATTTATTAGATATTATATATATATATACATATACACACAAACATATACACACACATATATTAACTTCCTTGGCAACGATCCAAAAAAAAGTAATACGGTGTCAGTATTTAACATATGGCCTGATTGTAAAATTATTAATTCCTGTTACTGTTATACTGAATCATCCTCTGTATAATTTGGATGGCGATATATGATACTAGATTACTATTCTAATAAACCTTTATGGCGAGTGAATATAAAATAAAACAGGGTATGTGAGAGACCGTGGTATCGTTTTGCATAAAGATTTCGTGCAGGCAGGATCAAGGCAGGAAACATATCTTATTGAGGAATTAATCAGCAGTCCCAGAGCGAATCCTTCAGCTGACTAATTAGTACGAGGTGGGGTCTCGGAAATCATTTTTGGTTCCAAGTCATTATTTTCACTCGAATGAAACCCGGTGTCTAGTTACGCGCTATGACGTGCACGAACACACGCACGGATTCGGAAAATAACCATACGGACACGCGCACACGCCTTAAAAAAAAAAAAAAAAATAAAAAGAAGAAAAATAAAAAAAAAGAGAGAGAGAGACCAACAACTCACATATTATAACCAATCATTTGTAACCAAAAATCAAATTTCTTTTCCTCATTTTTACAATACTATGATTACACTAAAAGTTCCTGTTCTAGAAATGAAGGAAGATTGAATACGAAGTGAGACATCTATATATAAGTGTTCGGTTGGCGCTACATCTTCACAGGGCCTATGGTAATAGAGTTACCAATTATTCTTATTTATTTTACATTGCATAAGAGGAAGCTTGAAGAAGAAGCTTTAAGAAGAGAATGGGTGCCCAGCTCAGTGCAGATATATATATATATATATATATATGTATATATATATATATATATATCATTTTAATTATTATTCGTATTGTCATTACTATTATTACAATTATTAGTATTATCGCTACTATCATTATCATTATTATTATCATCCAAAAGAAGTTGAAAACATTCAGATCCGCAAATCTTACTTTAATAGTCGTGCAACACATGCCCTAAGCAAAAAAAAAAAAAAAAAAAAAAAAAAAAAAAAAAAAAAAAAAAAAAAAAGTGCAGATATTGCGAATGTTTCAACAAATTGATATAGAACGAATAGACAAAGGGTGGCGATTGGGCTTAGCGTTTCTGATTAAATCCCTGCTACTGTATGCAAAAGAACAACAATCCAGAGAAGATACAAGATACAGACTAAACATCTCACTTCAATTGATTCTTTGAAATGCTGTGCCTTCTGGTCGAAAAATCAAAGATGAACGATCCTCATAATTAGACAAAGGTAGAATAACCTTCAATTCTCAATAAAGACGATCAACTTTGAAACGCGCTGCACGATCACTTTGCAGTCATTAACAGCGGGTCCGATGTGGGGATGAATGTTTGCAATAATGAAGGTATATAGTGTGGATAGCTATCGTATGAAGGATAATCAAATCATGATATTGGGTTTTGTTGATTTGATGCAATCATTATCATTAATATCATCATTGATACTGTCATTAATTTTACTACTTTCTCTATCATTATTTATATCACAATATATATGATTAATGATGATAACAATAATGATGACAGTTATGATGATAATAATAATTATCATTATCATTATCCTTGTATTTGAATCATCCTTATCAGTATCAATTTTACTATCACCCTCACTTTTATCATTACCCTCCTCCTCCTACGCAATGGCATTAATTATTATCGTTTTTATCATTATCATTATCAATTTCATTATTACTATAATCATTCTTATTGTTATCATTAATACTATCATTATTGGTATTGTTGTTATCATCATTATCAGTATTCTTGTTATCGTACTCATTGATATCTTTA
>NW_028234409.1:44670393-44672893 GCF_977035675.1 Penaeus japonicus
TCTAATCTTCACAGTGTTGCGCTAAAAGCCTTGAATTCGCTCTCCCAGAACAGGGGTCCAAGTCTACAATGTTTCCATTCCTGTACTCTTCTTTAGGTTATATATTTTTCTTTGTCGCGAACCTTTTGGTTGAAGTGTTTGTGGAAGGGACGGGGAGATTATTGCAGTACAGGGCCTTGAGTGCTCGTGTAGGGATGGCACGGATTGGGGAGAAAATGAATGAAAGTGTAAGTGTTGAAGGATTTTTAGTCAGGAACCGAAGAAGTACACATACACTTTCTCTCTCTCTCTTTCTCACACACGCACACGCACAGCGTCGTACACACACACACACACACAGTCATATATATATATATATATATATATATATATATATATATATATATATATATATATATATTCACACACACACACGCACACAAACACACCACGCACGAACACACACCACACAAGACACACACACAACACACACACACACACCACACACTACACACACACACACACACAAATATATATATATATATATATGATATATCATATATATTTAATAAATAATATATACGTATATATATAAAGATATAATATATATATATATATATAATATAATATAAAATATATATATATATACATATATAAATATATATAATATATATATATATATATATATATATATATAATATATATAAATCTATATATATATATATATATATATATATTCAAATTTTAAAAAGAATATATATATATATACATATAATGGGAATATATATATACATATATATATATATATATATATATTATATAATATATATATATATATATATATATATAAATATATATATGGTGTGTGTGTGTGTTGTGTGTGTGTGTGTGTGAGGTGTATGTTGTGTGTGCGTGGTGAATATAAGGTATGGGTGAATCTGATATATATATATATATATATAAAATATATATATATATATATATATCACAGATATACATATATATAAAATGCACACACACACACACCACACACACGACACACACACACACACACCACACACACACACACACACACACACACACACACACCACACACCACAGAGTGTGTGTGTGTAATCTAAATCTATCTATACACATAATATCTATATATATAAGTATATATACATATCTATCTATCTATCTAATCTTGATATATATATAATATAATAATAATATAATATATATATATATATATATATATTCATAAAATATCAACTAATCTCTCTTCTCTCATCTCTCTCTCTCTCCTCTCTCTCACTCTCTGCTCCTCTCTCTCTCATTCATGTCTCTCTCACTCTCTCACTCTCTATATATATAAATATATATATAAATATATCTATATAATATTATATACATATATAAATATAATATATATAATATATAATATATTGAATATAAAATATATAATATTATATATATAATATATATTATATAATAAATATATATATATATAGATAGATAGATAGATAGATAGATAGACAGGTCGATATAGCAGAAAAGGGAATGTTAGACACGAATGGGGAAGAACAGACTCAGTACAACCAACGGCGAAGGGAAAGAGTTTCCAAAGGGTTCGCCAGACAGCTGTCCCAGGCCGGACCGTCGGCGCAATGTAAATAGGGGTAGCCGGTACATGGGAAGGAGTTCAGACTGTGGTGTGTTAAGTGTGCTATCTTTAAAGGAAAAGTCGAGATGGAAATTAACAAGTGGTGATTCAAGCACTCAGGGGGTGATGAGTGCATGGGTAGGATACCGATAGCCACCCTGTCTCTCTCATAAGCTGTTACACGAAATGGCGACGCGTGGGCCGGTGAATATCAATCAGCTGTGCAGCTTTGGCTCAGGGAAACACACACTCTCACGCGAACACACATACACACACACACACACACACACACACACAGAAACACACAGAAACACACACACAGAAACACACACACACACACATATCCACACATACACACACAAACACACACACACACACACATACATACACACACACTCACACACACACATACACACACGCATACGCACACATACACTCACACACACACACACACACACACACAGACCCCCCCCCCCCACCCACCCACAACCACCACACTCACACCCACATATCAACAGACCATTCCTTTCATACCAACCTGTGCCAAGTGCCAGCATCCCGTACTATTTCCATCTCTCCTCGAACCTCGGCGTGTCCTGCCTTTGATCTCACAGGATGCCATTCAGGATTCCAGTACAACCAGGTCACATGGGCGTGGATGCTGGGTTGATTAGGCACTTGCACATCTGCGTGGCCGCCTTTCGTCTCCACCGTAGGGATGGTACTCGTGGGGTGAGCTGGTGCATCCTTTATGCTCTTGTCTTTTATCTGTTGGTTTATTCATGTGGTGGAACCATGAGTTGGTGATTCACTTACTGTAATGATTTTAATTTGTATCATATATTGTTTTGTTAAAATGATTTTAATTTGTATCAT
>NW_028234409.1:44702360-44704860 GCF_977035675.1 Penaeus japonicus
TCCTCTCTTGAGCTCGTGCCTCCGCTCCTCCTTGGAAAGATAGAAGAGGGAGCGGAAAATGTGTGAGAAAGCAGTGAGAGATTATTGTGTGGTTTTGGTATATATAATGTATATATTATATATATATATATTTAATAAGTTATAATATATATAATATATATATAAATATATATATATGTAATTGTATAATATGTATATATATAGAATATTATATGATATATAATATATATATATATATAATATATATATTATGTATATATGTATATATCTAAATATATATATAATATATAAATATATATATATATATATACACACATATATATTATATATATTATATGTAAGATATATGTATATGTATATAAAATATATATATATATATATAATATATAATATATAAATACATATGGTTATAATGTTATATATATAGATATAATATATATATAGATATATATATATATATATATATATAAATACTTATTATATATAATATACATACATAGATTTGGGATAATATATATATTATATATATATATATATATATACATATATATATAATATATATATGTATATATATCCATATACATATATAATAATATAAATATATTTTCTTACTATCATATAGCTATATTATATATACTATATATATATATATCCTATATATATATATATATATATAATATATATATCAAGCGTTATATAGAAACAGATCTATCTATCTAATATATTCTATCTATCTTCTATCTATCTAACTATCTATCTATCTATCTATCTATATATATATATATCGATATATATATATAAATCGAGAATATAATATATATATATATATATATATATATATAGTTTTAAGAACATTTTTATCCCTCTCTTCTTTTAGTCATTATTGGGATTTCATTTTCATTCACGTTTAGACTGAATTGCAGGTACTCCTGATATAAGTTAATTAAAAGGTCAAATCCAATAATTCCTGACTCTTGATATAGTTTGCCTGTATAGTATATTAGATATATAATATATTATATATAGTATATAAGAAATAATATATATATATATATATATAGTACATAATATAATAGCAATAGTGATAAGATATAATAAATAAAGAGAGAAATATACATAAATAGATAAATTTATATATATATATATATATAATATAATTAATACTTATGTATATCTAATATATAGATATAATATATATAATATATAATCTATATATAATTATAGACATTTAATATATATATAAATATATATATAATATATATTATGAATATATATAGTAAATATATATAATAATATATATATTATACATAAATATATAGATATACAAAATAGATAGTTACTATATATATATAGTATATATATTTATAAAATGTATATATATATATAATATGTCTGTATATGTATATAAATCCTATGATATAATATATACATTATATATAAATATGATATATATAAATATATATGTAAGTAATATATATTATGATATATATAATATATATATATATTATATTTATAGCTATTTTATATATACAAACACACTACACGCACCTATATATACTTAATTGGTATATATAATATATATATCTATATAATTTATTATAGTATATAATATTATATATATATATATATTGACATTAATAGATAAGGTATATGTATAGTGTATGATGGTATAATGTATATAGTATTTATATATGTGAAAGATGTAATATATATATATATATAATATATATATATATATTTAAATATAATATATATATATATATATATATATACATACACACCCACATTTATATACCAATATAAACATATAACTATATATATACATATACATATATATATATATATATATATTGTAATATATATATATATATATATAAACATTTAAATTATAGAAACCGCATATATATATATATATATATAGAAAGTATAATATATTATATATATAATATATATATCTATATGTAATGTATATTATAAAATTAATATGGTTATACTTTAAGATAATATAGTAACTATAATATATGTTATATAGATATAAATATAATATATGATCATATAATACGATATAAATATATATTATATAATAATATATATATATATATAATATACTATATAAATAATAATGAATATTTATATTATATATACATTAATATAATATATACTATATTATTACCATATAATAATATATATATAGATATAATATATATATAATATATATATATATATATATAATATACACAAATATATATATATACATAATTGAATTTAGAAACCGCAAATATATATATAATCTATTATAATAAATATATATATATATATATATATAAACATATATATATATATCTAAATATATATGATACATATATCTATTATTAAAAATTTATATATCAATCAACATATATATATATCCATTATACATCTATATATCTATAATATATAATTATATATATATATAATAATACTATATATATATATCACATATATATTAATATATAAATTA
>NW_028234409.1:44719860-44722360 GCF_977035675.1 Penaeus japonicus
GAAAAGAAAAAAAAAAGAGAGAAAAGAGATAGGAGAATAAGAGAGAGAGAGAGAGAGAGAGAGAGAGAGAGAGAGAGAGAGAGAGAGAGAGAGAGAGAGAGAGAGAGAGAGAGAGAGAGAGAGAGAGAGAGGGAGTATGAGAAAAATAGAACGAGGAAGAGAGAATGATATAAAAGAGAGAATAAAAGAAATAACAAAAAGAGAATGATATAAAAGAGAGAATAAAAGAAATAACAAAAAGAGAAAGCGAAAAAGACAAAGAGGAGAGAGAGAGGGAGAGAGAAGAGCAGAGAAGAGAAATAAGATAAGATAAGAGAAGAGAAGATAAGACAGAGAGAGAGAAAGAAAAGAGAGTGAGAGAGCAAGAAAGCAAGAAAGAGGGAAGCAGACAAACAATCAAACACTCAAAGCGACAACAACCGTACCCCGACAGCCCATGTCTCTTTCACTGATTAAGTTATTCGAGCTCAATTCAGTCGAAGCTGTAACGATCGAGTTTCCTCGTCTCAGCGCCACTGTCGTTCCATGGATGGTTCTTTTGGAATCTGGAAGACTTCGGCGATGTATGGTTGTGCATGGCTGGATTTGGGAATAAGATGTATGGTTGGTGTATGGTTGCATTTGCGACTAACATGTATGGGTGGTGTATGGTTTCATTTGCGACTAACATGTATGGTTGGTGTATGGTTGTGTTTGTGAATGAGATGTATGGGTGGTGTATGGTTGCATTTGCGACTAACGTGTATGGTTGGTGTATGGTTGTGTTTGTGAATGAGATGTATGGGTGGTGTATGGTTGCATTTGCGACTAACATGTATGGTTGGTGTATGGTTGTGTTTGTGAATGAGATGTATGGGTGGTGTATGGTTGCATTTGCGACTAACATGTATGGTTGTGCATGGTTGTATTTGTGAATAAGATGTATGGGTGGTGTATGGTTTCATTTGCGACTAACGTGTATGGTTGGTGTATGGTTGTGTTTGTGAATGAGATGTATGGGTGGTGTATGGTTGAATCTGCGACTAATGTATGGTTGGTGTATATTTGTATTTGAGAATACATTTGGTTGCATTTGCGACTAACATGTATGGTTGGTGTATGATTGTGTTTGTGAATAACATGTATGGTTGGTGTATGATTGTGTTTGTGAATAACATGTATGGTTGGTGTATGATTGTGTTTGTGAATAACATGTATGGTTGGTGTATGATTGTGTTTGTGAATAACATGTATGGTTGGTGTATGATTGTGTTTGTGAATAACATGTATGGTTGGTGTATGATTGTGTTTGTGAATAACATGTATGGTTTGTGTATGGTTGCATTTGTGAATAAGATGTTAGGATGGTGTATGGTTGTATTTGTGAATAAGATGTAGGGGTGGTCTATTGTTGCATTTGTAAATGAGGTGTAAGGGCGGTGTATAGTTGTATTATTGAATAAGATGTATGGGGTCTGTATGGTTATATTCATGAATAAGGTGAATGGATTGCGTATGATTGTATTCGTGAGTCAAGTGTATAGTGAATAATATGTATGGAGATCATGTGTGGTTATATTCGTGAATAAGATGTATCATGTTCATATGAAAAAGCTGCATGGCCGAAGCAAAGTTGTATTAGGAAGTTCGTTACTAAGTTGAATGGGAAGTGTATAGTCGTATTCGTGAATGACACGAATGGCGTATGTATGGTTGTATTTGTGAATAAAAAAATCAAAAAAATCCTGTATTTTTGTCATGCAGGATGAGACTAGTTTTGCATATTTGTACATGTACCTATGAATAAATGAATGTAATATGCATTGTAAGCATTTTCTGTTTGCAATACTTCTCAATGCGGGTCCCGTCGTTGATATTTATCTATAAATGTTTTATTTTCATACCTATACCTTCTCTTTTTCACTACAGATTTACGTTTCTGAACTTTTTGTTGTTAATTTCTAATATTTCTGCTATCATCCCCGCAAGTACGTCCATTAGTAAGCTTGACTGAAGGAGTTACTGATGGATAGTCTCTCTCTCTCTCTCTCTCTCTCTCTCTCTCTCTCTCTCTATATATATATATATATATATATATATATATATATATATGAATATATGTATATATATAAATACACACACACACACACATACACACACACACTCACACACATACGTGTGTGTGTGTGTTTATTTCTGTGTGTCTTTGTGTGTGTATGGTTTTATGTCTGTGTGTGTGTGTGTGTGCGTGTGTATTTTACATATGTGAGTTTGTGTGCGTGTGTGTATTTGCATGTATGCATATGTATATACCTAGGTATGTATATGGATTTCTGGGCGTTTGTTTTGCGTTCTTTGAGAGCTTTGTTGCATGTTTTCACAAATCTTTTGCATGTTGACGCAACTGAAATTTCAATTTATAGTTCACTTTATTCATTCAGATAATGAATGGTTCCTCTTATATAATGAATCATAGGATATAAAAAAAAACACACACAAATTCCTTGATAGTCTCTTACGA
>NW_028234409.1:44754860-44757360 GCF_977035675.1 Penaeus japonicus
AATATTTATTCTATATATCTATATATATATGCATATATTTTTTTATAAATATTTATATTAAGATATTATATATATATATGATAAATTTTTAATTATATATTATATTATATATTTATATATATATTTATATATATATATATATATATTTATAATATATATATATAAATATAAATAAATTAAAAATATTTTAAATATAAATATATATATAAATATATATATATATTTATAATATATTTTATAATATATATATATTTTTTATATAAAATAATTTTTATAAAATATAAAATAAAATAATATAATATAATATATATAATATAATTTTTAAAAATATTAAAAAAATATATATAAAATTTATATATAAAATATATTATATATATATATATATATTTTAAAAATATAAAAAATATATAAAAAAAAAAAATAATTATTAATAAAAATAAAAAAATATTTAATAATTAAAATTATAAAAATATAAAAAATATAATAAAAATTAAAAAATTTTAAATTTAAAAAAATAATAAAATTTAAAATATAAAATATTAAATAAAAAACCAAAAAGATAATTAAATTAAAAAAAAAAAAAAAAAAAAAAAACCAAATTAAAAAAAAAAAAAATAAAAAAATTAATTTAAAAAAACCAAAACCCCCAACCCCTTTACAATTCCCCCCCAATTTTTCTTCCCCCGTCCCCTTTGTGGTTCCACACCCCCCGGGCCCCCCCCCCCCCCCCCCCTTCCCCCTAGCACAATACAACGCCGGAGTCAGTTTCAGGGTTTCCGGCATTTTTTTTGCCCCAGCGACCGCGTCACCCCAAAATTGGTCCAAATTTGCGAGAACCCTGTCAAGTATCCCAGTGATTATTTAAAAGGCCCAGAATTATGAAATTTAAAAGGGTCACAGAAACCCCCCCAATTCCCTTTTTTGAAAAAACATTTTTTAGTAGGGGGGTGTTAAAAAGGTTTACATTATTTTGTTTATATGAATCCTAAAATATGAAGAAATCTGAAAATTATTTCAAACATACATCCTAATTTCCCAAAACCGTTTTTGTATATTTTGGTTTTTTGTGTGTGTTGTGTGTGTGTGTGTGTGGTGTGTGTGGTGTGTGTTCTCCCCGTTAAAGATAGCCTAGTTAGTAAAAAATGATATTTTTTTTCTAGTATCTCCCGGTTTTCAAAAAAAAACATATCCACTTTTCCCGTCAAACACATTTTTTGAAAAAAAACAAATAGCTTAGAAGAAAGACCACTGTAACATACTTTTTCCCCTTTACCCCTCCTTTTTCCCTTCGCCCCTCTCGCCGCCCTCACCTTAGGGTTCCTTCCCTTTTTTAAATCGCCTGTTTTAAATCCCCGTTAATATCACCTCTCTTACTTAATAATTTTCTTACTTACGAACACCCTCTCTCTTACTTCAATCATTCTTTTTATTACGAACACCATCTCTCTTACTTCCCAAACATTCTCTTTAAACCCCCTTTCCAAACACCCATTCCCCTCTCTTACTTCAAAACATTTTCTTACTTACGAAACCATCTCCCCTTACTTTAAAACATTCCTTACTTACAACACCAAACTCTCTTTCTTTTAATCATTCTCTTCTTAAAGAAACCCACCATCTTCCCCTTACTTCAATTTTTAAAATTTTTCCCCTTACTTACGAAACCCTCTCTCTTACTTCAATCTTCTCTTACTACGAAAAACCCCCTCTCTCTTACTTCAATCATTCTCTTTCTTACGAACACCACCCCTCTACTTCAATCTTCTCTTTCTTACAACACCATCCCCTCTTTCTTCAAACATTCCTTACTTACGAAAACCCTCTCTCTTTCTTCAATCATTCTCTTACTTACGAACACCCTCTCTCTTTCTTTAATCATTCTCTTACTTACGAACACCATCCTTCTTTTCTTTTAAAATCCCATTTCTTCCCTTTCTTACGAAAACCAACTCTCTTACTTTTAATCATCTCTTTCTTACAACACCCTCCCCTCTTACTTCAATCATTTCTTTCCCTTAAAGAACACCCTCCTCTTACTTCAATCATTCTCTTTCTTACGAACACCCCCCCCTCCCTTTCTTCCCAAACATTTTCTTTCTACGAAACCCCAACCCCTCCCTCTTACTTTAATCATTCTCTTACTTTCGAAAAACCATCTCTCTTTCTTCAATCATTCCTTCTTACGACCCCCATCTCTCCCACTTCCCAAACATTCCTTACTTTCGAACCCCCCTCCCCTCTTACTTCAAACATTCTCTTACTTCCCAAACCCCCAATCTCCCCCTTACTTCAAACATTTTCTTACTTACGAACACCATCTCTCTTACCTTTTAACAACCAAAGGGAGTAGGGAGTCGCGCGTCGTTTTTAATTGATCTCCAACGCAGACACGCTAATCAACAAGAAAAACCCAAACGGAATAAAGGCACATCTACGCCAGGAATATATACACACAGGAGATCCGCAGTACCCACACTTCACAAAAAACGAAGGTTTTTAT
>NW_028234409.1:44762360-44770647 GCF_977035675.1 Penaeus japonicus
CTTTTTATAAATATATGAAGGTAAGTATCTCAGCCTGGTGCTACCCGCCATAACATCGATCGCTCTGCCATGCTTGTATTCCGAGTGTCAGATTACGTCAGTCTACTTCTATCGTAAATCACAGTCCTGTTCAGCCTATACTAGTTTATGGTCTATATCGCACCTTTCCAATTAACTTAATCCATGTAGCGTGGAAGACCATCTGTGTGAGACCGCTTCTTGTGTATTTCTTTGGCTTTCGTATCCTTTATTTATTTGTCTTTCTATATGAAATGTGCTGACGTTAGGTGCCTCCCCAGGTAGGCTCTTGTTTCCCCGGTATGTTATGAATTGGGAAAAGGACAACAGGCTTAAACAAATTACATGGCTTATGGTTTGAACAAAAAACGCGACCAGGGATGTGACGACTTATCTATTTACAAATATTCGTCCTTTATATAGTGTGTAAGAATTTTTGAAATATGCCAAACGATTCGTCGCCTTTTACGAAGGCGAGAAATAAGAAAAATAAACCTATTCTTGTTTTAGATTAGTTTTTCTCTAAGTACTCTTTTTAATATTATCGCCTCTAAAACCTAACAATTTTTGGACGCTTTGGTCAACTTTCTCTCTTATTAGTCTAGTAAATTTAAAAAAAATGATAAACTGTAAAGCTACATATCCAAAAGAACTGAGTAAATTTAAACAAGAAAAAATATTTATGGAATAGGTCCACATTGTTTCCTACCCCAACTGAATGGCACATTAAAACTAGTTTTTTTCACATATCATACAATAGACAACGAACCCGCATGGCTATGCAACTTGCGCCAGCTAGTTAATCCCACCTTTAAACCAATTTATTCTGCCCTCTTAGACACTTGAGAATTAAAATGTCTGAATTAACAAAACTCGTGATTAGTAGCGAAATGATCTGTTTTATATATATGTATTTTTTTTTTTTTTTCATTCAAACAATTGTTTTGTCCTCGTTACCCACTTAATATCAAATTATTATTGATTTTTGTGAAAATTTCATAACTTGATTTTCTTCTCCATTTTTTTCTGTGCACTTTCTGTTCCAATATTTGGCAATGTATAAGAAATGTTTGGTCTAGTTGAATACATCTGAGAGACGAGAATATCCAGTACATATTTTTTGGTGAAACAGGAGAAAATATATAGTTTTTTATGTCATAAAATAATACGTTATGTACAACAGTCACTTAATTGACGGCATAAATTGCATCAATATCTATATCTAGGAGAAAATGGAGACTGTGTGAGTGAGTTTACATACAGAGAGAAAAGAGAAAAAAGAGAAAGAAAAAGAGAAAAAAGAAAGAAAAAAAGAGAAAAGAAAGGAAAGGAAAGAGAAAAAAAGAGAAAGAGAAAGAGAAAAGAAAAGGGAAAAAGGAAAGGGGGAAAGGGAAGGAAAGAAAAAGAGAAAGAAGGAAAAAGAAAAAACAGAAAGAGAAAGAGGAAAGAAAACCCGAGAAAAGAAAAGAAAAAGAGAAAAAAAAAAAAAGGGAAAGGGGAAAGAAAAAGAGAAAGAGAAAAGGGAAAGAGAAAGAAAAAAGGGAAAAGAGAAAAAAAAAAGTGAGAAAAAAAAGGAAAAAAAGAAAAGAAAGAAAAAGAAAAGAAAGAGAAAAAGGCAAAAAGAGAAAGAGAAAGAAAAAGGGAGAAAAGAAAAGAAAAAACAGACAGACAGAGAACAAATGGGAAAAAAAATTTAAAACAAAGAAAGAGAGAGAGAAAGAGAGAGACACTGTTACAATCAACACAGAAAGAACTTTTCTCTTCATCAAGTCTTTTACTGGTTCAATAGATCAAAGCAAGCGCAGTGAGTAAATTTTAAGGGCTACAAGTGAATAAACCCAAAACCGAAAAACATTGGGGAAAAAAACGTAAGCCTCCATTAAACTAATTACTTGTTTTAAAAACCCTTCAAAAATAACTTTCCTTCCTCAGATCAAGAAATTTCCCTGGGACTCATTTGATTTATTAAGAAAAAAAAAAAGGTATCTAGAATATTGAAGGGAAAAAGGAGGAATTGTTAAAGGTAAAAATGGGGGAAATCATTTTCCCCGAAATCGATTTACAAATGATCAATCAATATGAAATAGGATGAAAATTATTCACACGCTGATGCGTGCTAGTTTTCAATGCAATAGCGTGTGACATTAATGGGAATATTTTCCGTCAGTTAGCTATTTATGGAACGTGTCATTTACAGCCATGAAATGACAAAAAAAAAGGTTTGAGTTGTGATTAACATAAAAGAATACTGCCTTGTTCTCTCTCTTACCTCTTTCTCTCTTTCTCTCTCTCTCTCTCCTCCTCTCTCGTCCTCTCTCTCTCACTCTCTCGCTCTCTCCTCATTCACGCCATCTCTCTCCTCTCCTTCTTTCTCTCTCTCTCTCTCTATCTTTCTCCCTCCTCTCCTCTCTCTCTTTCTCTCTCTCTCCTTTCTCTCTTTCTCTCTTCTTTCCTCCTCCCTTCTCTCTTTCCCTCTCTTTCTTTCTTTCACTCTTTCTCTCTTTCTCTCTCAGCACTCCCCTCGCCTGTTCTCTTTCTATTTCGCTCTCTCTTTCCCTCGCTTTCTCTCTCTATATATGTTTATCTTCTATCTATCTATCTATTTTATCTCGGGCCTCCCCTCTCTCTCTCTATCCTTCCCTCCTCTCTCTCTTTCTCTCTCTCTCTCTTTTAATCTATTTCTTTTCTATCTATCTACATCAAATTTATTATATATATTTTTTATATTTTTTTATTTATTTTTTAATTTTTTTTATTTTTTAAAAATTTTTTTTTTTCCTATCTTTTTCCATCCCTCTCTCTCTTCTTTTTCTCCCCCTCCCCCTCCCCTTCCCCCTTCCCCCCTTCCTCTTCCTCTCCTCCTCTCTCTTTTTTCCCCTCTCTCTCTTCTTTTTTCCTCTCTTTTTTCCCTCCTCTCCCCTCTCTCCTCCTCTCTCCTCCCCTCTCTCTCTTTTCTCCTCTCTCTCCTCTCCTCTCTCCCCTTTCTCTCTCTCTCTCTTCTTCTCTTTTTCTCTTTTAAAAACTCTTTCTCTCTTTCTCTCCACACTCCTCGGGCCTGTCCTCTTTTTTTCTCTCTCTTTCTTTTTTTCTCTCTTTTATATGTTTATCTGTCTACTATCTATCTATCTATCTTTCTTCTTTTCCTCCTCTCTCTCTTTTCCCCCTTATCTCTCTCTCTCTCTCCCCCTCTCCCCTCTCTCCCCCTCTCCCCCCTCCCCCCTCTTTCTCTCCCCTCTCTCTCTCTCTCTTCTTTTCCCCTCTCTTTTTTTCCCCTCTCTTTCCCCTCTCTCCTTTTTTCCCATTTAATTCTTTCCCTCTTTTTTCCTCCTTTTCCTTTTCTCCCTTTTTTCCCTTTTCCTTCTCTTCCCCTTCCCTCCCCTTCGTTCCCCGCGAGTCATATGTAGGGGAGCTGGTTCCCAAAAATGTGCTGTTTTTTCTTTTTTTTTTTTTCTTTTTTTAGAAATTCTTTCATTGTTTATTCCAAAGTTGAATTTCACATTAAAAAATTTCTTTTTTTTGTGTAATTATATATATAACTTAGTAAGGGAAAAAAAAGGTTATTTTTCCCTACTGTCGACCCAATTCCCCAAAAACTTCCCCGACTTGAGAACCAAAGGACTTTTTTAAAAACAAAGGCCCGAGTAAACTGGGCGCTTAATTAAAACCGATGTAAATTTTTTAGAAAATGGGAAAAATATTTGCATTCATTTCAATCTCCCATCTACTTTTTAAAAATTAAAAAGGGTCACCGAAATTTAAAAGATAAAAATTTTAATGCTACAAAAATCACCCTTTTAAAACCAGTTAACCCTATTTTTTTGGGGAAGGGGGTTAAAAGGAAATCACCTTTAGATAACACTTGACCTTAGCAAAAATTAGATATGTGCCTCGCCCACCTACACGGAGGCTGTCTATATAATTCATCCGTCTCCTAATGCTAATTAGTTCAATAATAGACTTGGAGAAGTCAGTTATCTCTCCGAAGTTTTTTATTAGATTACTAATACTTGTATACACACACACCACGCAGGTGCACAAACTCACACACATACATACACACACGCAATACGACCACACAAGCACACACCATGCGAAACGGAATATTTTATATATATATATTTTTATATAATATTTTTTAATATATATATATTTTTTATAATATTATATATATATATATTATATATTATATATTTTATATTATATAATATATATAATAAATATATATATTATATATATATTATATAATATAAAATTTTATATATATATTTTAATTTTATATAATATATATTTTTATATATAATATTTTTTATATATAATATTTTTTATTATATTTTTTATATAAAATATTATAAAATTTTATATATAAATTTTTATATATATATTATATTTTATTTTTAATAAATTTTTATTTTATATATATTTTATAAAAAAAAAAATAATATATATATAAAAATATATATAAATTTTTTATAATATTTTTTAATATATATTTTTTATAATATATATTTTTATTTTTTTTTTAATATATATATAATATATATAATTTTTTATATATATTTTATATATTATATATATATATAGTATATATAATTTTAAAAATATATAATATATTTTTAATATAAATATAATTTTAAATTTTATATATATATATATAATATATATATATAAAAAAAAAAAAAATATATAATTAAACACACACACACACACACATATATACACACACACACACACACACACACTAATATATATATATATATAGAATATATATATATAGATATATATATATATATATATCCCATATATAAATATATATATATATATTTTTATATATATATATATATGTGTGGTGTGGTGTGTTGTGTGTGTGTTGTGTGTGTGTGTGTGTGTGTGTGTTGTTAAAAATATATTATATAAAAATATAACAAAAATATATATAAAAATAATAAATATATATATATATATATATATATATCTATATATAATATAAAAAATATATTATAAAAAAATATATATATATAAATAAATATATTATAGTATATATATATCTATATATATACATATATATATATATATAAAATTCTATAAATAATATCTATATATTATTATATATATAAATATTATATTATTATAAAAATTTATTATTTTATATATATATATATATTAAATATATAATATACCCAAATATAAAATATAATATATATAATATATAATATAAAAACTATATTATAAAATTAAATATATATAATTTTATATAAAATATATATTTTAATAAATATATTATATATATAAAATTTTATATATATTTTAAATATATTATTAAATATATATATATAAATATAATATATTTTAAATATTATAAAACCCTAAACCAATATATATATAATATATATATTTTTATTATATATATTTTATATAATATACATATATATTAATTTTAAAATATAAATATTTTATATATTTATATAAAATAATATATGTGTTGGTGGTGTGTTGTGTTTTGTGTTGTGTGTGTGTGGTGGTGGTGTGTGGTGTTGTGTGTTGTGTTTGTTGTGTTTATGTATATTATATAATATTATATAAATAATAAATTATAATATATTAATCTAAAATAATATTTTTTAATAAATTTATAAATACCCTTCACAAAAAAAAAATTTTAGAAAGATAATCGGGAAAAATAAAAACAACACCAGAACCCGCGACATCTGCCTTTTTCCCGATTTTGGGGGTCGTGGCAGGAAAAAAATCCTGAATGTCATCTCTTCTAATTCCGCTGAAATGAAACACTCTTAACGACTTCATCATAAGCATTAAAAAGTAAAGCTTTCGAGATTAAGCCAGTTAGCGAGATTTTTTGAATCCACACTTTTTGCGTTTTGTACATAGGAATGAAAATGTATGGTTTGGGAAAGAAGGAAGAAAAAAAATATATATACTGCTTTCTCATTGGGGGTTTAAAAAAAAAATAAACAAAAAAGCATTTTAGAGTCTGAGGCATAGAGGAGAGCTACTTTGCTATGGTGGAACATGTGGTTATCAAAAAGGGGAAATTTTGTTTTGCTGCGGATTTTTGACTGATGGAAATTTTAAAACAAACTTTCTTGGTCAATTTCCCTGTTTGAAAGTTGAATTCTTCTTCATCCTCATTTCTTCTTCATTTTCGTCTTCTTTTTTTTCTTTTCTTTGTTATTTTCACTTTATTTTTTCTTTGTCTTTTCACTCTTCCTCCTCCTCTCCCCTTTTTTTTTTTGATCTTCTTTTTCTTTTGCTTCTCCTAATCCCCCTTCTTTTTTGTTGCTTCCCTCCCTTGTCTCTTTTTTTCTTTTCTTCTTCTTTCCTCCTCTTCTTCTTCACCTTCCTCTTTTCCTCTGCTTTTTTCATTTTTTTTCGTCTTTTCCATATTAACGTCTTATCTTACGTTACTGTGTTGTATTTTTTAATTCTATTATTCTTCTTCCCTTGTTCCCTTTTTCTTTTCCTACGCCATCTGTCCTTCATCCATCCACTCCCTTTCCTTTTAATTTGTTTATCAACATCGTGTCAGTAAGAAACACTGAGATTTTTCCCTCTTTCCCATTTCAAAGCGCTTTAAAACCCGGGGAAACTATATTCGTTAGTACAGGAAAACATAAAAAAAAAAAAAAAATACATCTATATCTACAGAAATTCTAGATACCG
The DNA here is from genome assembly GCF_977035675.1 of Penaeus japonicus. Taxonomy (NCBI): domain Eukaryota; kingdom Metazoa; phylum Arthropoda; class Malacostraca; order Decapoda; family Penaeidae; genus Penaeus; species Penaeus japonicus. Next base: position 44,769,057 of record NW_028234409.1, read on the forward strand.
ATCCACCTTCCGGTTTGATTCAAACCAAGTCTATAAATGTACGAATCAAAACCCTTGTCTATTATAGATCACTAGATATATCTTAGTTCATTGCGATTAACTATTGGGATATGCGAAGCGTGCAACATGCGTTTTCGGAGCTCACACTACACACGTTTAAAACATGTACCGTGGGGTTGCAATATCATTCTGAATATGGAGTACAACTCTCCTAATCGTAGTAGCTTGATTTTATAGAACAGGGAACGGATGGAATAAATGAGGGAGGGATAGGGAGGAAGAAAAGTGGACGAAAGGAAGAGAGATTAAAAAGGTTAAAAGAATGATAGGTAAAGAGGAGGAGGAAAAGTGAAGAAGAAAGGTGAGGAAGGGGAAAAAATAGTGGCGAAGGTGAAGGAAAAAGAGGTAGAAGAGAAATAGCATGATGAAAGGAACACAATAGCACAGAGGAAAACAAACTGACAGAGGGAACGAAGGAGGAAAAACAACTACCCTCAAATGCTAATGCCTGTAAACACATACTTTTCAATGAAGGAATAAAAGGTAGGAAAAAAATACAATTATAAAATTCATATAAGACCCCCCCCTCCCCCCAGCCACCCATCACCTTCGAAAAGTTGTTTGTTGCAAAAAGGGGAATGAATGGATTTATATTAAGCTATTTCATCAATTTTAATTCTCTCTGTCTCTGTCTTTCTCCTGTCTTTTTCTCTCTCTATCCTGTTTCTCCCGTTTCTCTCTCTCTCTCTCTCTCTCCCCTCTCTCTCCCTTTCCTCTCTCCTTTTCCTTCTCCCCCCCCCCCCCTCTCCCTCTCTTTTCCTTTTCTCTTTTCCCCTTTTCTCCTTTTTTCTCTCTCTCCTTTTCCTCTTCTCCCCTCCTCTCTCCCCCTCCCTTCCCCCTCTCTCCCTCCCCTCTCTCTCTCCCCTCTTCTCTCCTTCTCTCCTCTCTTTTCCCTCTTTCCCCTCTCATTTTTTCTCTCCCTCTCTCTTTTTCTTCTTTTACATATTGTCAGCCACATTTTTCGATTCATCCCATATGTTTTTTTTACATCTTGGACAGTGCCTCCTCTCAATCCTCCCGAAATAACCACACGGTGTAGTGATAATAAGCAGGCATGGTGGGACAATGGCTTATCAAAAACCCACGTCTGTTTAATTTAAACCCCTGTCCCGATAATTTCCCCTCCTTTAATGAGGATTATCTTTTTTTTTTTTTATTCCAAAATTTAAAATCCTTTTTTTTATTTACTTTCTTTTTTGTTAATTTTGTAATTTTATATATAAAAAATATATAAAAATATATATATAAATTTAAAATATATATATATATAAAAATAACATATATATACAAAATATATATATATATAAATAATATATATAAAAAATATATGTATATATATATATTTAATTAATTATAAAATATATATATATTTAGATAATAATATTTATATCTTTATAATAATTCAACAAAAATAAATAATTATATATATTATATATATATATAAAATTATATATATACACCGAGAGAGAGAGAGAGGGGGGGGGGGGGAGAAAGAAAAAGAGATTCCGCTGACATTTTTACTTGAGGATGC
>NW_028234409.1:44791179-44796179 GCF_977035675.1 Penaeus japonicus
CCCCATCATCCCACCCTTCCCCCCACCCAGCCACTCAGCGCCTGGTACCATTGGTGATAAGGAGAGGAGATATGTCGTCGTCTGCTGAGGCGAAGGCAGGGCGAAAGCATAATATTTCACTGCGAACTGTCGTCTCGTGTTACGGGGAATGCTCGGATGGGGAACGCTTTGTTTGCGTCGTTGTCTCTTTGTTTGTGGGTCTGTCCATTTGTCTGGCTGTGTATTTGTCTGTCTGTCTCTGTCATTGTCTCTGTCTCTCTCTTTCTCATTCTTTTTTTTTTCTTTTATTCCCTTTCTCTTTCTATCTTAATCTTTATCTCTTTCTCTCTTATTCTCTCTCTCTCTCTTTCCTCTAATTTCTCTGTCATTCTCTCTCTCTCTCTCTCTCTCTCTCTCTCTCTCTCTCTCTTTCTCTCTTTCTCTCTTCCTCTCTCTTTCGCTCGCTCTACCTTTCTCACACTTTCTGTCTATCCCTCACCCTCCTCCCTATCTCATGTTTTGTTAATAGATATATAGATGAATTGGTAACTTGATGGATAGATTAGGATGATGAATAGATATATAGATAGGCATCGAGCAAACAGATGGATCAAACGAAGGAAGAGCGATAGACAAATAAATTGATGAATAGGGGGGGGCAAAAAAAAAAAAAAAAAAAAAAAAAAAAAAAAAACCCCCCAGAAGAAAAAAAAAAGGGTTAAAAGAGTAACCCCACCCCTAAAAAACTTGAGGATAAATAGATAACTAGATAGGGAGGTGATGAATAGGTAAATAGATTGATAGATAGGTAGATAAGAAGAGAGAAAAAGAGAAAAAGAGACGAGACAAGATTCGTAATACTGAAAAAGAGAGAGAGAGAAAAAAAAAAAGAGAGAGAAAGAAAGAGAGAGAGAGAGAGAGAGAGAGAGAGAGAGAGAGAGAGAGAGAGAGAGAGAGAGAGAGAGAGAGAGAGAGAGAGAGAGAGAGAGAGAGAGAGAGAGAGAGAGAGAGAGATTCGTAATCTGACTGTAAAATGGGATGGCATTTTTCATATATATCACGTTTCTATCTAAAGCACCAGGTGTTTAATAATTCTAGTGTTGACTGATTGAGTGAAGTGAAAGGGCACATTCGTCCATTTGTTTCGAATATGACGTAGGATTTTAACTGTGAGAAGAAATAAGATATTCTTTATCCAATTGTTATTTTATAAAGAAGTCAAAATTTAAAAATCCGTTAGTATTCTGAATATAAGAGTTATATGTTATGATTTCTATCTATCTTGGCAGGTAATTCTTTTCTTTATTTGATTGTTCAGTGGAAGATAAAAGATTACAGGTTTTCTTTGCGTGTTATTGATCTTGCAACATGGGACCGTCTACATAAAACATATATCTAGAAATTTCCATATAAGTAAAGTTGGGCTGCACGTCAACAATGGATATGGTAGTACTTAGAATATCTTAACAAGTTATGTTATGGCAAACGAGGAAAGATGCCTCAGCAATAATTGTCCATATATTACTGTATCAAAAAGATATTTTGTAATATGGGTATTAGCACTGGGACGTTAGAAATAACACAAAATCAAGGGAAAAGAGTAAGAAATGACGAACAGAATTTGATGCAATATCATATTTGCAAACCAGATGAACTCATCCTATTTCATTCATTGTTTATCTTGATATTTATATCCACAATATCATTAAATGTAGAAGGGGAAAGTGTATGTCACAGAAGAGATATCATCATGGTGTCTTCCGCTATCTATTCTGGCAGAACGGATTCTAATTCCCCTAATATAATATATAATATAATATAATAGGGAATTCCCCTAATGAAAACTGACTTAACGGGACCGTAGACTTTCGCGCATTGAGTCCCGACAGACCTAATTATTAATATTCTCGTCATAATTTTTTCAGCTGTTTAAGATTATGCATTATTTGAAACTAAAATAATGTGATGGTTTGAAAAATGAATTTTGAATGAATAATTGAACGATAATAAGCTGATGAAACTTATATTGTTCTAAGTTGAGGATTATAAATTTTCTGCGAATTTAAGAAAGCATCATGATATATGCCTTACGGTTATTTCCTTTAGAAACCATAATGATATAAACACACACACATTCACACTCACTCTATATCTCTCCCTCACACATACACAAAAGCACACGCGTATCTTTCCCACAAAAAAAAAAAAAAAAAAAAAAAAAAAAAAATCCTTGACCTTTGACCCTCGCACGACCTGCCAGATACCGTAAACATCTGACCCATTTCTACCGAAGTAAAGACCGAATTCTTGCAACGACGGCATCCCGACAATAACCATCCTTTCCCAAAACCCGAGAGTGAAAATGAAGTTTCAGGTTCTTCCAGCTAAGTATACAGTTAAGGATACAGATTGCCGAAGATTTTTCGAACTCGCGATGTAATGTCTCCTGGCGAGCCATCTCTTTCTTTCTTCCTTTTTTTTTTCAGAACGCGAGAGTTCCATTCTAATCTCTGCCTCTGTTTGCACCATGGTTGCGATAAAAGACACATGATCTTAATCGTGATATCGTCGCATACTTATGGAATAATATTTACATAGATGTATAATCATAGATGTATATCAAGATATCCTTTTCAATCTAGATAATAAAGTGTATGTCTATAATTACTTCTATTAGCCTAGCGATTATCTTCTCTGTCTTTCCAGCTGTCAATAAGTAAATTGACATTCATCTATCTATCCAAAGACTTATCGTCTCGGCTCTCTACCCGTTATAACTTTGTATATATATTAGCAACTCCATATGTACCTGCATGCAATAACTGAAGTTATTGTACATACATAATAATGTCTGTGTATGTGTGTATGTATTTACTTACATAACTTGTACCCTAACACAATTAAATATTTACATCTAAACATGCTATAACCTCATTCAGAGTTGACCCAGTAAGTTAAGAAAAAAAGTACGGTTTCTTTTTTCTTTCTTTTTTTCTTTTTCATTGCATTCACTTGAGCACTTCAAGTGCAGTACAAACTTTAGGTAATTTTTCACCGCAATCCCCTTGCACACTTATACATTTTTCAGATTTGGCCACAAGTTTCCTAATCCTCAGCGCAAAGATTCCTTCGGACTGCTGTCGCACCGAGAGTCGGCGAGAATTCTCCAAGGTGTTGATGCCAGCTGGAGTTTTTGGGTCCTTAGAATTCTTAATGTTAACTTTTAAAAAAGATATATTTTTTATATTTCTCACTTTCATTATTTTTGATGGCGGATAAAAATATTGTAGCCATTCAATGCAAGTTCTAGATTTTTTAGAGGATGTTCCTATAATGAATAATGATAATAAAAAAAAATGCCCATTTGAAAATAACAGGTGAGAAATGGATAGACAGACAATGTGTATGTGTATCTGTATGTATGTGTGTGTATATACATACATATATATATATATATATATATATATATATATATATATATATATATATATATATATAATATACAGATCTCTATCTATATATATATATATATATATATATATATATATATATATATATATATATATATATATATATATACAGTATATATAAAGAGAGGGAGAGAAAGAGAGAGAGTGAGAGAGAGAAAGAGAGAGAATGAAAGAGAGGGGAAAAGAGAAAAAGACAGAGAAGTGAAAAGTGGATGTGAAGATGTGAGAAAACTAACTTCTGGAAAGATGAAATGTCACATAATGTCATAACGTTTTCATCATAAAATAAGCCAATTCAACAACGTAAAACTTCAGCAAATCTTGAAAAGTGATGTGAAAAATATTATAGCTTGCCTTCACCAACATAGAACTATAGAAAATATTGTACAACCATATGAAAAAAAAAGACTTAACAACTTGATGAAAGAAAAAAACTTAATTCATCAAAATTCAAGTGCCCCCCCCCCCCCCAACACGAGGAACGAACTCTACTGAATATATCAGTCTTACAAGAGAATCTGCTGAATGCATTTAATCCATTTCGTTTGAACTCGGAGTTTAGGGGAACTATTCTTTTTTTTTTTTTAATTCTTCGTCTTTCTTTTTTTTCCCCCTCCCCTCCTTTAATGCGTCTGTTATTCTGAATTTCAACAATGGGGAAGTTTAGCCAGGTGGAAGGAGCTGGACAACAACTCATGCATATTAACTCGAGGGCGACTATTGTTTTTCTCTTCGGGAGCGAAAGGTTGACCTCGACGCCAAAGAAAGAAATGGTTCCCGCCTGAAGTGCCTCGCCGATATGGATTTCCGTTGCTGTAATCTTGTTCTTCGGAGGTTGGACGAAGCTCGAGTGTCAGCGATGAAGCTTAATGGGTTTTTGTGCACATGCAGATATATGAAGTAGTTTGTATGTCTGGACATATGTTTGTGAATGTGCATGTAAAACGTATGTGTGTGGGCGTGTGTTTGTGCGAATATGTGCATGTTCTTTTTACACACTTACACAAACACACATATATGCACGCGCGCACGCGCGGACACACACACACACACACACACACACACACACATACACATACACACACACACGCACGTACACACGTACATATTTATATCTACGTCTTTCTGTCTATGTAAATGCACACACATTGCCAGAGAGCTATATATGAACAATGGAAAACAAACAAACAAGCGATGCGAGAGAAAAAAATAAATTCATAAAGAAATAACTTGATACGAAAGAAAACAGATAAACAGACAAATTCATAAGTACAGACAATGACAAAAAAAAAAAAAAAAAATACGAATGTGTAGATAGATAAACAAAAGAATGGATAAGTAAGTTAGAATATAAATGACACTCCAAATTCGCAGGATTTTCATTGTTCAGTATATCAAACGCAAAGCTCCCTAACCCCCCTCCCCCCTCCCCCTCCCCCCGTCCTCAAAAAAATCAACTCCATCACACTTCAAAACAAAAAGAAAAAGAGTGAGTGGGGGAAAAAAAAACCCGAAATCCTCCGCTTGTTTTCCTCCTAATTAGATGATCGA
>NW_028234409.1:44801179-44806179 GCF_977035675.1 Penaeus japonicus
CTTTCCTCCACCAACGTCATTACCTCTTCTGGCAGCGTGGATAATGAGAATTTAAATTTTTTCCGTTGAAGTAATTTCGTCCGGGGCCATTTGCAAGAATTCTAAAAGGACAATTAAGTGTTTTTTTTTCCCTTCGCAGATGGTAAATGCACTTGATTGTAACGATGGATCTCAAACTCGGAAAGAAATCGGGGAAAAAAGCATCCATCCCTCCTCCTCGTTTACACCTCCTCTTTTTTTCTATCCCTTTTTTTTCCCCACTTTTCTTCTCCTCCTCTTTCTTCTCCTTCTCTGCTGATGACCTGGCATAGAGCGGGCGACGATTACGCTAACGACACTCCACGATTTAATTAATTCTCCGAGTCGGGTCATCGGATAACCGATTGCTCTGCGCGTCAAGATCCGCCATTTAAGGCTCGGAATCTTTATCTGCATGACGATAGGGATTTTAGTGTGGCTGCGCTGGGTAAATATCCCTTATCATGCCTGGGATTGCCAAGTGGAGTTTAGGAGTAAAAAAAAGTTGATGGATGAGGGAGAGGGTGGGAGGGTGGGAGGGTGGGGGGATGGGCAGGGTGGGGGGGATGGGCGGGATGGGAGGGGTTGGAGGATGGGCGGGGGGGGGGAGGATGGGAGGGGGGGGGGGGGGGAGGGTGGGCGGGGTGGGAGAATGGGAGGATGAGAGGGGTGGGAGGGTGGGAGAATGGGAGGATGGGAGGGTGGGGAGGATGAGAGGGGTGGGAGGGGTGGGAAGGGGGGGTGAGGGGTTGGAAGAAGGAGGAGGAGGAAGGAGGAGGAGGGGGAATGGGAGGTCTTTGTAATGACTCTTAGACGCGATTCCAAACTTGATGACTCGTGCAGTTCTTGCAGAGGCAGTTAAATACCGTCCAATTTCTCGATGGATAAGGGGCTAATCTCTCTTCGTCTGTGTGTGTGTGTGTGTGTTTGTGTGTGTGTGTATGTGTGTTTGTATGTGTATTTTTTTATCTCAATCTCTATCTTTCTCTTTCTCTCTCTCACACACACAGGCTATAAACAAACAGTCACAATTTGACTAGCAGTCACAGGGGCATGCCACCACACCCTAAATCATTATCAGTTTTATCATCTCTCTCTCTCTCTCTCTCTCTCTCTCTCTCTCTCTCTCTCTCTCACACACACACACACTCACAAAAAAAAAAAAAAAAAAAAAAAAAAAAAAAGATATATAAACTACATTCACGACGAGAGGTTGGTAACCACATAAAGGTGATCCACTAATATCGTATCTCATAATATGAAATTGTTTAAAAATATCTTAAACATACCTTCAAGCAGGACGAAAATCTTTCACTCTCTTTCTCTATTTTATTCTCTCTCTCTCTCTCTCTCTCTCTCTTTCTCTCTCACTCTCATTCTCCCTCTCACTCTCTCTAAAAAGTCTTCCCAAGTTCAGAACCTTTTGGAATGTGTCAGTGATATATAGAGCTTAATTAAGTCCTGAAGGTACTGAGGCTCTGGCTATAAAGTATTTCTTCATGTCTGACATTTTTAAAAAGTCCAATAATGTTATCATTCCCTTGTATTAATTACAAGTAGTACTATCAAAGTGATTAGTAACAATCGATTAAAATATTATTAGTATTTTTAATATTACTTTAACTAGTGCTACTTTAAAATGATACGATGCGTTCAATCTCCGTAACTTCGAGCTAAGAACGAAAGCAAGAGTAATAAACTATCTTCAAGTTGGATTAAAGGATTAGCGATTTATCTTCAAGCTCTAAAGTCACTGATAAAACGCAAATTTTAGCTTTGTGGAACAGCAGTAGTTCTCGGGTTGAAGTTGCACACTGGCTTAAGGCTTGAATTTGAATAATGAGTTTTTGTTATCATTTGTCTGTTCATGTTTCAGCACGTCCGCCCGTTTGCCTGTCTATGTGGTTGTCTGCCTACATGCCTTTATGCCTGTTTGTCTGTCTGTTTCTCTGTCTGTCTACCTGTCAGTCTGTCGCAAAATATCAGTATTATGATTATGATTTACGTATCACAATATTCTTCATATCTTCACAAACGCACAAACACACACACTCACACACACACACACACACACACACACACACACACACACACACACACACACACACACACACACACACACACACACACACACGCACACACGCGGCCGCGCAAACATTCACACACATATGTACACATATTTACCTACGTACACAAACACACACAATATCCGCCAACCTGTTTTTCAGAGTAAATATGTATCCCGGACATTAGCATGCCTACGCAAACATTTAACTTCCCTTGAGCGTCAATAAAGGATATGTCTTGAGGCAATATTTTCGGAGTGCGAGGATTCTATTTGAGGAAAGGTAGACCTCGCGTACTTTTGTTTTAAATATTGATGATTGGTTTATGTTTGTATACGTTTGCTAGACATCAGGATATGATGACAATGTACAGCGTACGAATACATGTGAAAACACATACAGCACACATACATGCAAACACACGCCCTATTCAAGTTGAAATGGGACTAATAACGAGAGGACGCTGGAGAAGAGGGAGGGAGGGAGTACAGAAATGGATATATGATCCTTTGATAAAAAAAGACAAATCAAGAGAGACAAAGAAGAATCAAACCAAAGAAACAGACATAAATTGAACGAAATTCATCCTCATAGCAACACAGACTATCCTAAAGTTAGACCCCTTGTCTGATGCAAGGCTCCTTCCTATGCTGCTCATGTTAATTGCCATTCTGTCCGTCATTAATTAGGAATATTCACCTATGCTGAGTGAGCATACGAGCTGCATTCCAGATGGTGATCTGTAGGAGGCTGCCTGCTGCTTGGATCAATACCGTCTTCAGGTGATACGCCGTTCAAGTGTTAGTGGCATCTTCCGTTTGTGTTATTATGGTTGGGGCATTTGGTTTATGATGTTATGTTGCCTGTTAGAGGTAAACTACTGTAGCTAATGGATATATACTCACTCGTTGAAACACAAGAGGACAAAAACACACACGCACACGCGCGCACACACGCACACACACACACAAACGCACACATACAAACTTGCAATCACAGAACTCACTCTTGATGATAATAACAATGCATGTACTGAATTAGGGTAGGAAAGGTAGAAAAAGATTCAATTCCCTCCTTGATTTTATACCCAAATAAAGAAAGCAAGGATATGAAAAATATACCTGTGCTCGAGCTAATGTACTAGACCCTCCACCCTGCCCCCCCCCCCCCTCCCTACTCAACGAGGCTACGGCAACGCTAAACTAACTTCATAAATAGGAGTAAGAAGCCAGGACGCCAATCAGTGGAGTCCCTTCTCCTAGGCAACGATGAAGGTGTACTTTTCTCGGGGTGCGAAATCACCTCGGTGGCTACCTGGGGAAGGTGCTTTAGCTCGTTTACCTTGCGATGTTGGTGTTTATTAGTGAGGGACTATGGCGTAATAACAACAATGGGGAAAGAAACGCAACTGGAAAGTGCCTCGCCCAAATGGGTTGCAAAGGTTTATTGTATCGCTAGAGAAAATTGCAAACAAATGAATGATACTATCTACAACAGGATTGTAACAATTAAATGGATTACTGCTGGTCATCTCCATGTAGCAAAAAGTCCCAAGAATTATTTCCCTATCGATGGGAAAGTTGTGGCAAGGTGTCTAAAGATTTCTGGAGACAAACAGCAAATTGACGTTACAACAAAAAGGGAGTGGCTCAGGCACCAAACATCACCTATTGATTGATGAAATCATAATGTATATTAAAAGAACAGATATGCAGACTACAAAAAAAAAAAAAAAAAAAAAAAAAAAATCGTATGGCAGAATGCCAGATTCGCAGATTTAGAATATTTAAAGCTGGTATAAGTCTTTAATAGCACAATTGGGTTAGTATGTAAGGTATATAGATAGTTTTCGTAATGGAGGCGGTATGGTAAAAGGCAAACATCACTAGAGGAATATATCAAGGTGCCAGTATACACACCCACTTCTCTTCGTTATTTGTATGTTAGTAATCAATACCGTTCTAAGAACAATAAGAACTGTTTAAACACTATGAGTCATTAGGGTAGAAATGATCATTTGACGTGGATGGAAAGGACCAATCAACGAGCTAGTTTAGACGGTATTGATGTTGAATGCAGATACAGGTATGGATTTTGAAATTATAGCGGGAGTGTATTTAGTGTTGAAAGAGGGAAATTCATGAAAATGGATGATGTGGAACTACCAGCCGGTGAAGAAAATAAGAGACTCAAAGAAAGACACAAAAAGGTAACTCGATATACTAGATCCGGATAGGGTTAAAGAGAGAGAAAGGAAAAAGGCGTTTAGTAATAATTGTTATAAGAGCCTTGGGCTAATTATGGGATCGGCATCGGAAATCATTAACAAGATAACGACGATGTAATCTTAGGTTGTGCAGCTTATGAGACATGGAGTGGGAATGAGAAGATGGAATAACGAAAATTGAAAGGACTAGACTTGGAAACCAGAAAAATGATGAAGCTGTATTGAGAATTATATCCAAATAATAAAGAAACAAAATTATAGATCCCACTGGATAGAAGGGACATGAATAAATTAACAAGGTTCTATCAGATTTAGAAAACCGACACTGCTGCAGAAATCCTAGAAACTACAAATCGATGAAAAGGAGAACAGTTGGTATGCGAAAGTGATATATGGACAGAGTATAAGGGAAATGCAAGGCGTCGACCGAATAAGGGAGACGGAAAAGAGACTTGGGAGCAAGAATTGAAGAAAGTCTATGACAAATTCTATATAGATAGAATTCTGAACCCGTTATTCTGCAGGATGTTAGGATTCAGAATAAAAAGTGTCGGATATCTAGTAAGTATTGCAATATTACAATAACAATGACACAAATAATGATAACAAAAATCATAAAAGTGAAAAAAAATCATAGAATGAAATATACAAAAAAAGGAAACATCATTATTTGACAAGGTGTGTACACT
>NW_028234409.1:44816179-44818375 GCF_977035675.1 Penaeus japonicus
CGTTGCTGTGTAATGAAATTCTGGATATTAAGGAGACGAGAACGGCTGTACTTGGAAATTGCAGCACTGCAGTAATGGGCTTAGTCGTTGAATCTCTTCTACTCCTTGTCTTTTTTTCTTCTGCAGAAATGATGGAACTGATATAAAGAAAAAAATATATATATATTAAAGATATCGGACTGGCTTATTAATCCAACTATGATATATATGGAGGATATTGAATTAAACAGAACGGGACGTAGAAAATAATCTGAAGGATGACACTAATGTACAAAACGAATTAGCATTGACAATACACAAGTAAAATAATGCTGAGAAAGAGAGAGAAAGAAGCGAGTGAAGAGAGAGAGAAGAGAGAGAGAGAGAGAGAATCAGGGAGAGCAAGAGAGAGAGCACGAGAGCGAGAGAGAAATGAGAGAGAGAGAAAGAGCGCAGATGAGAAGAGAGAAAAGAAGAGAGTGATTGAATAAGAGAGAGAGTAGAAGAAGAGTATAGAGAGAGAGAGAAGGGAAAAAGAGAGAGGAGAGCGAGAGAGGAGGAGAGAATGAATAATGAAGGAGAGAGAGAGAGAGAGAGGAATACAGAGAGAGAGCAGAGGATGGAGAAGATAGAAAGAGAGAAGAGAGAATAGAAAGAGAGGAAGATAGAGGAGAGATAGAGAGAGAGGGGGGGGAGAAGAGGGGGAGAAGCAAAGATAGTATGGAGAGCAGAGGCGAGAGAGAGAGTAGGGGGGGGTGGATGCGCACAGGAATCTGGTGAAACCTCCTTTCACTATGTAGGTCAATGGTACAACAAAGAGGCATAAGATGTCTAAACACATTTTCCCCTAAGAGGTGTATCGGTGACAAAAAAAACACATTGATTTAAAATTAAGGATAATTTTGCCACTAGGATCACATTTGCAGACTGGGTCGGATGTCACCTCCAATGTCTATGGCAAATGCTGTTAACGTGTCTCCAGCCAACCTCCCAAGTCGCTAAACTAAAAAAAGAAGACTCAAGGCCGCCGCGCTCGCTTGTGCCCTCCCTACTCTACTTCTACGGACAATATCGACGGACGCACGGGGGGACGTCACGACGAAAACACTTCTTCATTGCATTTCTTTTCTTTTCTCTCCTTTCTTTCATTGGGCCACGGGAGGTTCTACAAGGTAGTCATAGGAGCAAGGAATTTTATGAGCATCCAATCTACTCCTTACTAAGCTTATAGGCACACGCTCACTATCTCACACTGGTGGGATGATCCAATTCTGATCGAAAATTCCTTTTAATAACTAAAACTTACTACACCAGCGATACGACTTCCGTACAACGCCAGGTGTCCGGAAACTGAACTCAAATATGGATGCCACATGAGAAGAGCTATTGTTCAGTCTCAGCTCGGTTGGGTCATGTTGACAACAAGCCCTGTTATTATTATTTCGTTTAGTTCCTTTTCTTTTCTAGTTTTTTGGTTTTAAATAAAATATTAATGAAGTTTGAGAAGTCCCTCTTCGGGAGACGACTGATTCCAGTTTTTTCACACATTCATGCTCCTTTGTCGGTCACCCGACCATCGCTCCCGGCCAAGGTTACTATCCTGCTCTCGCTCCCTGGCTCCTCGCTTCGCTCGTCTCTTTGGTTACGAACTTGGCAACTGGTACTGAACCCATTCACACCTCACCTTTGTCGTGTCGGCTGATGTAAGAGAGGCATCCTTAGGAAGTTATATCGTTTCCTATATCTGTCCAGCGCTCTGGAGACAAAGCGTAAACAGTGATTCCGAGAGCGAGTTCAGTTAACCCGAATCTGAGCTGGCACGGAACATTGTTACCTGTCACCGCCTCTGAGTGACAAGTAATAGTTTGCAGTCAAAACCAGATGCTGGAATTATAAGCGGGAGGTGAGTCTAAGCAGTAATTCTCAAGACGGTGCTACGGACTCCCACCTCCGCCCTCTGGATCTGGCACATCTACTTACAGCTGTCAACGCCCATACACTTGACAAGCGGAAGCACTGTCAAAACCTTATATCATCAGCTTTCCAAAATCTATCCAAGCTGCATGTAACTGCACACTTCATTCTCCTCCTCATATCGATTCCCCTCCAATCAACATGTCGTCCACTTTCATTCACACACATGTGACTTGCATTTGTTCCATATACAGACAGCTGTTTTGCTGTTTATGTATAATATAATAGAAATAATATAATATA
>NW_028234409.1:44820975-44825975 GCF_977035675.1 Penaeus japonicus
TTTGCTATGATTATTTTTTCTTTCTTTAAATACAACTGTAACATTGTTTATCGGTGTGTAAAGGCAGGGAAGGAGAAAGAATGAGACCAGAGAGAGAGAAAGAGAGAGAGAGAGAGTGTGTAAAGGCAGGGAAGGAGAAAGAATGCGATAGAGAGAGAGAAAGAGAGAGAGGGATGAGACGAAGAGGAGATTGAGCGAGAGAGGAGATAGTGAGCGAGAGAGAGAGCAGAGAGAGGTGATGAGAGAGAGAGATCGAGCCTAAGAGCGAGAGAGGAGAGAACGAGGCTGAAGAGCCGAGAGGTAGAGAGAGAGAGAGAGAGAGAGGAGAGAAGATAGATAGTAGATAGATAGATAGATAGAGAGGTAGAGAGAGAGAGAGAGAGAGAGAGAGAGAGAGAGAGATAGATGAGAGGAGAGGGGCGCGGAAGAGACAGCCAGACAGAGAGTGAGTGAGAGAGAGGAGAGGAGTGAGGGGGAGTAGGGGGTGGAGAGGCGAGGGTGGAGAGAGATGGAGAGGAGGAGGAGTGAGGTGGGGGAGGAGGGGAGGAGGGGGGTAGAGAGGGGAGGAGAGAGGAGAGAAAGGAGGTGAGGGTGGATGAGGGGTGAGGAGTGATAGAGAGTGAGGAGAGTGAGCAAGAGAGAGTAGGAGAGAGAGAAGAGAGAGGGAGTGAGTGAGAGAGAGAGTGAGATGGAGTGAGGAGAGTAAGGAGGGAGAGAGCGAGAAGGGGGGACGGAGAGTAGAGAGGGGGGAGAGTGAGAGGGATAGAGAGAGGAGAGAGAGAGAGAGAGAGAGAGAGGAGAGAGAGAGAGAGATGAGAGAGAGAGAGTTGAAGGAGGAGAGAGAGAGAGGGAGAGGAGAGGGGGAGTGAGGGAGAGGAGAGGGAGAGAGAGAGAGAGAGAGAGAAGGAGAGAGAGAGAGGAGAGAGAGAGAGAGAGAGAGAGAGAGAGAGAGAGAGAGAGAGAGAGAGAGAGAGAGAGAGAGAGAGAGAGAGAGAGAGAGAGAGAGAGAACTAGAGTCAGACAACATGAATACAGACCAAAAGCAACACAGATCCCCCCCATTGAAAAAGAAAAAAGAAAAAAAGATAAGCGCACGAAATAAAAATCCTCCCCAAAATCCAAAAAGAAAAGAAAAAAGTAAAAAAGAGAGAGAAAAAAAAAAAGATAATTCATGCCGTGACGAAAGAGACGTCGCCAGATGTCGACCATGAGTAATGAACCCTAAAACTTTGATTTATGACAAGGAGGAATATTCGAGACTTTTGGCCCGAGCTAGCATACTGGATAGGGGGGAGGAGGTGGGGGGGGGGAGGGGGCGAAGAGGAGGTCGGTATTGACTCTCGCTCTTACACTTTCCTCGGTGGCTTTTTGGTACTTGAATGTATATTGATTAGTTCCTTATTATTATTATTTATATCATTATCATTATTATCATTATCATATCATATTCGCGTTCTCTCTCTCGTCTCTCTCTCTCTACCTCCCTCCCTCCCTCACTCACTCCCTCCCCCCCTCTCTCTTTATCTATCTCTCTCTCTCTCTTTCTTAGCTTATGCTTCACCTATGAACATAAGTTTGATCATAAAGCCTAATAATAATAAATTTATACTGCAAGATTATATATGTTTTAGATATAATGCTGAATTATCCGTACTCTGCGCACTTATGTCATAGTAAAGCTTTCTAGAACATTCTCTCATAGCCGAGCAAATAAACCATTTCATTATTCATGAAGGTTGGCTCCCAAGTTCCATGGCGTTCTGTTTGTATTTCATCATACCCAATTATTCTACCGAAGAAGTTTGATTTTGTATCTAATTATGGGTGGCAAAATACCTGATACCTCACTGGACTAAGTTTCGGTTTAAACATTCAGTATGTTTAGGAAATGTTGGGGTTTGTCCGATGTTGATGCTGGGAATGAGATGGGTGCGGTTGAATTGGCATGGCTGGCGGGGCAGATGGAATGAATCGGCTGCGGAAAGTTTTAGCCCTGGTATGATTTGTTCCTTGTGGCGCGCGCACACACACACACACACGCACACACACACACACACACACACACACACACACACACACACATCTCTCTCTCTCTCTCTCTCCCTCTCTCTCTCTCTCTCTCTCTCTCTCTCTCTCTCTCTCTCTCTCTCTCTCTCTCTCTCTCTCTCTCTCTCTCTCTCTCTCTCTCTCTCTCTTTTGAAATGCTTTTTCTTGTTTGTCAAGTTTAACCTTTAAGGGCAGATTAGAAAAAACAAACAAACAAACAAAAAAAAAACAGTATAAGCCTTAATTTCTATGTGATGCAATGAGGGACTATTATATCAGAAACTCGAATCAACATTTAGACAAACTCTCGTTCCGTTTCAACTGTTCAGTCCAGTCCGCCTGCTCCCGGAAGGAAAAGAGTTACTCTTTGTGATAAGGCGAGCTTGTCCAAGATGAACAGAATCTAATAAAACGCCACAGTGCATATCAGACACCTCGCCAAGAAAGCCTTGAACTCTAATTAACAGTGCCAGCACCTCCATTTTTTTTTCTTTCTTTTTTTTTTTTTTTTCTTTTTTTAACAGCGGGCACGGAGGGGTATTTTTTTTTTTTTCCTTTTTTCTAATTTGTTTTTTTCCTTTTTTTTCTTGTATTTTTCTTTTTTTTCCTTTTTCTTATAATTTCAACTTGCCTTCTTTATTTTTCTTTTTTCTTCAATTTAGGCGAAGCAATTCTGTCTTTTAATGAAGGTACCGCGAGCCCAACTCAACTGTCGAGGAGGTTGCATAGAAGTTGCAATTTCGCATTTGATGAATGCAACAACTACGTTATTCGGAAAAGTTTGGACGCTCTTCACAACAGAAAAGTAGATACAAATGTCATCACAATAACTATTATGATGATACTAATTTTACTGCTCTTGATACGAGTATCATTATTATAATTGTTATTTTTATGAAACTGCCATATGAAAAGACATTTTCATATTCTTTTACCATTATTTTTAGTTTTGTTGATAGTATCATTATGTTCCTTCTCCACCATCGTTAACAACTGAATCCCTTTACCCACTGAAGAAAGGAATCTCTCGAATACAGTACATGTTACAGAAAAGGGTACTTTCATGAAGCTATGAAAAAAACGCTAGTGGGCGAAAGGAAAGTCTTTGTTGTGTTAAAAACTTTTGTCTAATAGCAGAAAGAGGACCTCGGGTGGGTGAACCTTTTCAACAGGAAAATTACTTGTATTGTTCAGCTCTTGAATGTTTAGTTGTGTGTGTGTGTTTAAGCACGTGTAAAACTCTTGCTTATGGTTGTCCTTTTGTTCCTTTTCATGTATGTTTGAGGCAAAAAAAGAAAAAGAAAAAAGAAAAAAAAAGAAAGAAAGAGAACAGTCTATGACATATCCATTTATGGATATAATTGCAGGAGCGATTACTTTAATGGCATCATGTAATTAGCTCCACGTGCAATGTATTCTGTTAGATCTTGGGCTGGAAAGGTTGTAACACATAAACCCGGAGATTTTAGATTAGCTTCAGAAAGGTTAGCTGTTTGATAATGCACCCTGTGCCGGGCCGCTATAAATTCGCATTAAGAGCATGTCACATTCTTACAAGCATAAAGGTAAAAAGTTCATAGAAGAAGAAGAAGAAGAAGAAAAAAAAAAAGTCTAGTAATATTGCAGCTGCAGATATTTCACCGTCTTCCCCATCCTGATCATTAATACCACTATCTTCATACCTATCATCATTATTATTACTCAAGACTAATATAAATTTCGTCCTTAGTATATGATTTATCAGCTCTAAAAAACGGGATAGAAACGCTCGGATATTCTCAGTATTGTTTGGTTTGACTCGAACTGTCCTTGGTTTAGCAGTTTCCTTCTACAAGGATTCTCGATGAAAACAAAATTACCTTTCAAGCAGTATTTTCCATGTTTATGCGTCTTCTGAGGCACTACTCTTCTTTGATGATTTCAGGCGAGATCATGTCTCTTGAGAGTTTCTCGTCGAAGTATAAACCATTATGTGAATAAGCTAGGATTCTTTTACTTTTATCAGTTCCCTGAATTTACCCTAGAACAATTAAGATATGAATGAAGAAATGAAGCCTTAATAACCAAAACAAGTCATACTATAACTGAAAGACACCATCATCTCATCTCAATTTTTTTCTCTTTCTTATCTTCCCAAAGGGAATACAGATCGAGCTGCTTAAAGATAAGCGCCACCCCAAAACAAGATCGTCCTTCGCTTGAACGCCCACCCTGGGTACTGTTTGCATGGTAGATGTCCCCCGGGGAGACTGATCTCCGGGTAGGGTGTTCCCCTAACCAAGGACGCCCAGTGTAGCAGATGCCACACTCCAGCCATCCAATCTCACTTACTCCCGCTCCTCCAGATTGCTCTTGTGTAATTTGCCTGCGTAATGGCCCGGTCGGTCGGCGTCGCGGGGATCGTCAGCACTCTGTGAACTGTGCTCTTTGGGTAAGTGGAACTGGGGAGGAGGGGAAGGGTGGGGTGTGGGTGTGGGGGGGCTGATCGGTACGCTCTACCACCCCGCCTCCCCCCCCCCTCATTTCGTCTCATTGTTTCGCGTGGTGGTACCTGCTGTCACGTTTCAATCATTGGATGCTGTGTTCCTCCTCTTTTTATTACCGTATTTTTTATTTTTGACTCTATTTCAAGGTTCATTAGGGATGCTAATTACCGTCACACTCAAGCACAGATGTGTGTGCGTGTTGTTTATGTGTGTGTGTGTGTGGTGAGCATTTGTGTGTGTATGTGTGTGTATGTTTGTGTTTACCCATATGGAAAAGACAGTAAATGTAAAGAAGAGAGAGATAGCTAGAGAGAGAGAGAGAGAGATAGAGGGGTAGATGCAGATGGATAAATAGATAAATATATATATATATATATATATATATATATATATATATATATATATTTATATATATGATATATATATATATATATATATAGATATAGATAGAGAGTGAGAGATATAAAT
>NW_028234409.1:44846739-44854239 GCF_977035675.1 Penaeus japonicus
ACATTACTTGTTCAATGTATTATCCTCCGCCTTTCTCTCCTTTTCGTACTCATCCTCAGCTAAGCTCTACCTCCTCCTCCTCCTCCTCCTCCTTCTCCTCCTCATCTCCCTCCTATCCCCCCCCCCCACTCCTGTTCTTCCTTCTCCACCTCCTTCATACCCTCCTCCTCTTCCTCTCCCCTCCCCTTCCTCCTTTCCCCCCCCCCTCTTCCTCCTCCTCCTCTCCTCTTGTGGCTCAGAAATACAAAGTGTGCAGACGACCTCCCACTCGACCGCCCGCTCTTGTGACGTCGGGTCGAGGGACTTATTTGTGTTTGAGATCGCCTTGGTCTGGCCTCTTCCTGCTTCCACGTGTCATGTACTTCATGTTGTTATTATTCGTTAGGTGTGTCGGGCTGCCTTCTTCTTTTCGTCATCCTCGTGTTTTTATTTTTTTTCTATTATTATTATTATTATTATTATTATTATTATTATTATTATTATTATTATTATTATTATTATTATTATTATTATTATTATTATTATTATTATTATTATTATTATTATTATTATTATTATTATTATCATTATCATTTCTATTATTATCATTATTATTTACATATAATGTCACTTTTTTAGAAGTCTTAAGTTGGATAATTATATGTGGTAAAGAGGAATGTGTTTGTTTGTTTCTTTAGGTGTGTGTGTGTGCGTGTTTTTCTGTAAGTGTGTTTCAGTATTTATTTCTCTCTCTCTCTCTTGTGTGTGTGTGAATGTATGAGTTTATATATACATCTACGAGTATCGTTCCAGTGAAACGATTCTTCACGGTTCATGTGATCCTTTCCCCCTTTCACTACTTAAATCATATCATTCATCCGTGTTTCCTTTTCATAAAAATTGGTGAATGCATCTCCTCAATATGAGTGTTCAGCGTAGATAATCTGTAGATAATCAGCCAGAGCGGTCCTATTAAGGGACAACATTTTTATAACTATTGAAAACATTGTCTAATATTAGTTGCAACCAGAGAGAGCGAGAAAGAAAGAGAGAGAGATAGAGAGAGAGAAAGAGAAAGAGAGAGAGAGAGAGAGAGAGAGAGAGAGAGAGAGAGAGAGAGAGAGAGAGAGAGAGAGAGAGGAGAGAGAGAGAGAGAGAGAGATGAGATGAGTGAGGAAGAGGAGGAAACGAGAGAAGAGAGAGAGATAGAGAGAGAAGAGAGAGAGAGAGAGAGATGAGAGAGACGAGAGAGAGAGAGAGAGAGGAGAGAGAGAGAGAGATCCACCAAAGGGGTTCCATTATAGATGGATATGAATCAATGCTGGACAGGGTTAAGGACAAAAAACTATCCTATAAAACACATCTTTTCGATTTCCTGAATCAGGTATAGGGGAATAAGGCAGACTCTCCCCCTGAACCACTGATAGGTGTTAGGATCAGGTTCCCGAAAGGAAAAGTTTTCACGGTCAACCTGCGCAGTCCATTTGGCAGCAAATTCCATGGAAACGAGGAACTAGGTGGTTTAAAAACTCCAGGTCCTATCGGAGTACGTGGAACGTAGGCAGAATTGAAATTTATTTATCGTCCTGTAAATGTTTATATTGCATAGAGCTACAAGCTGTATAATTAATAATCATTGTATAATTGGTGCATTGTATGTCTACTTCATTCTGTGATTTATATAAGTTCATATATTTCTGTAATTTTTGCTTATTACACGAATACTAAAAAATAAAATAAAATATTAATAAAAATATAAAATTGTTTATATTTTATTTATATAATTTCGCTCTGTCAATTTTGTGTTAAATACCTTGGATAAAGAGGGATGACAAACAACAATTTTCTTTTTTTTCTTCATTAATCACCAACACAAGATCGAAAGGCCAAGTGGGACTCCCTGGTTTTCAGGTCGGGCAACTGAGTGTTCAATCTGTGCAAGAAGTCTCTGCCGGAGTCTGACAAGAAATGACCTCATAGTGGGAGGGAATTGTCCTAATTCTTGTCACGTAAGATGTCTCAGGGGGAAAGGACACTAGCTACAACTGTGAGAAAAGGACTGGACACCTCAGGGCTCTCTAACTGGAATAACTGATCCAGTTACATTCTATGAACATAGAGCTGCACTAGTTCCGGATGTAGATCAGCCGGACTCTTTAATCCAAGAGGGAAGCTGGACGAATCTAGGAACCTCTTTCCAGAGAACAGCCTCCAAACTCTAGTCAGGCAACTAGCCAGTCGGAAGGTTTAACATTATACGAAAGCACAGTTATCCCGCTTTCAAAATGGATAATGAGGATTTGCCAGAAAAACGAAGCATCATCAGTAGATAGCTTTTCTCTCCATCATTGGTTCACACTCAATCTCAACCAGACCAACCACAGGCGGAGTCCAACACAAGTCCAATTGCTTGCATGGCTCGTGCCAACAACAATTGACCAGGGGCAATGGGAAAGGTCATATCGAAGAGAATGTGGGAACAATACATATCGGTGGGCATCTGAGCAAACAAAGAAATTAAAGCGAGTGGAATTCTGAAGTTGTACAGCATATAGACGCCCCACAACATCAACTTAATTAAAGGATATCAGACTTCACGAAACCAAACACAACAATCAAACACAACCGAAGGCAGACCTCACTTCAAAGCACAGCAGGAAAGAGATGTAACACAAAACCAGGCACGACACGACTAAGAACTTCAAAGTAATCAACATTTACAGGAACGGAAAGTGAAGTTGCCAATTGTGTCATCGTCAGGCATTCTAAGGAATCAGTGCCCCAAAAACAACAATTTTTGCGATTATTGCAATAAAAGATACCAACCTCAGACCGTTGTCGCGCAGAGAATCGGCTAGACAAACTGCAACCAAGAGTTGCATTAGTGCTGTTCCGGCTTTCAGTGCACAGGAGACTTTGTCTGCAGTACAATCGGCCCCAGACAAATCACATCAGTACAATACCTAGGCAAACAGCGAGTTCTTCCTCAAGAACACGGTTGCGTTTATATTATTCCCCTACCAAAACTACTTACAACACCCAGTTACATCCCTCATAGTGTGAAAGTACATCCACAAGATATACTTCCAAAATAAAAAAGTCGCCCCAACAACAGAGGACATGCAACATAGCAATGATCAAAATAATATCAGCAACATATAAAGAGGCTCTCCATACTAACGTAGGAGGAACTCTACCCACAGTTTGTGATAAAAAAATAATGCCTGATATTGTCTTTGTTGTAGAAAACATTTTTTAGACGACCAAAAGTTGCTCCTAAACTATCGCAAAGATTTCCTGGCTTTCTCGAACTGGGCAAAGAAAAGATCGCAACACGCATGGCGGGTTGGAAGTAGCCTATGTTATAGGGAAAAACTTCAACTCCTAGGATATGCGACTGCGACATACCGAAATTTATGGAGATATTGTTATTTAAAATTATTGATGCACAAGGAACGGAACACTATTTGCCTTGGTTGTTACCGTCCTCCATCTCATGGGGCCAGTGTCATAAACTTTTTAATGGAAAACCTTGATAGGACCTAATGGACTAGTAATAACTGTCAGCATGTAATTAGTCATCGGAGACCTGCACCAAAAACAGAATACAAACTGCCTTCGACACCTTACTGGCGGTATATGACTTTAAACAACCATGTAACATTTCCCCACCACCAATCAGGATTCATCACTTGATCCGGTTGTAAAACCGAACTTACCTCCCACACCTAATAAGCTGTGCACCTTTGGGGTATCGTTTGGCTCCTACTGATCACTTGGCAGTACTGACCAAGATCAAGATGAAGTAAGGTCAGGGAGGAGGATTGCACTCGACAACACATATGGATGTTGGAGAGATTTCTGCAAATTGGGACTGCCATAGAAAAACATCTCTGGACGATTTAACTGGGACTATCATCAAGGAAATGATCAACCACCAGTCATATGCTATTATATGAAACAGTAGCGAGTGTTAATTGAAGAGATTTGTTGCCCTCCATACAACAAGACCACAAAAACCATCGATCCTAGCCATGGTTTGGACGCAGATGCAAAGAAAGCATCTGTTATAAAAAATATAAAGCTTGGCGACGAAAGTATAAACGGAGATCCCAAACACACAGGAAACAAGCTTTTTACAGAAAAATGCCTACAAAAGCACATGGAAAATAGACTCAGAAATGGGCTTATTGTCCATGTGGGAATAGAAATCACAGAAGTAGAAATAAGAAACTAGTGAAGTAAGGGGTGTGATTGTTCTTTTGCAGCAAATTATGGTGGAACATCCATCAAAGATAAGCAAGGAAGACTTAAGAAGAATAGTAACTATTCCTCCACTCATGCCAGAATGGTCTATGTAATGGCAATAAAATACTAAAGGAAAAATATATCTTCTTGACTCATCACACTTTCGCAAGGAAAAGAATGAAACTTTCTTAACAATCAAACAACAAACAAATAAAATTGCCACAAATGGCACGGGACGAAATGCCAACTATAAGGATATCTCAATCGGAAGTCTGTTACTGAATATATTTGATTGGTACTTGACGAAAAGAGAAAGTGCTGTTAGGGCCATGATAGCGGATTAGTCCTCGCGACTCCTTCGAAGATGTGCACAAGGAGATCTCGCTGCCACCTTACCCTTTATTGGAATCTATTATACATTACTGCCTCTCAGCAAAAGGAATGGCCACATTATATGGATAAACGCTAATGTTATTTCCAATACATGAAAAAAGGAAAGCAAGTCGGAAGTTTCAAAATTATCCGACCTGTGTCTTTGCTGTCTCAGTAGTAGTAGCAACTAAGATCCTTATGAAAAGAATATTATTCGTCCCAGTATTAGCGGATTCACTAAAACGGAATCACCTCTTGTGCTTCACGCCAATTTGGATACCGGAAACAACGTTCAGCTGCCAGACCTTCACTTACGTCATGTGTATCAGACTGGAGCCGCGCCTAGAAGATACGGGTCGCCATACTGCCTTTATTTGCTCTAGACATTGTAAGTGAGCATTTTGATAAAGATTGTGGCATTGAGGGCTACTAGAGAAAATCAAAGCACTTGCAGTGTGAAGAGATGTGCTAGCACTACTACAATGCTACCTCAGTGACAGACACCGTCACAAGTAGTCTTGAAAATGGCAAAGAATCGCCCTCTCTACCCACTATCGAAGTCAGGAAGTACCACTAAGGCAGTGCAGGTCTTAGGGACCAATGATGTGGAACATTTTCATAAAGGATCTTCCATCTCATTCCAGAAGCCCGCGCTTTTGCGGATGACGGCACGATAGCTGGTCACCTACAATTCAGGAGAAGAAAATTGCAACTGAATTACATGTTAACTTCTGCTATTATGAAGGACATTGCAGGCTTGGGGTATTCGTTAAGTCGGATAAGTTTCAAGTTTTGTGCTTCTCAAAAAATATTATATACACTGTTTATGTGTTGGATGTCAATTTGATCCAGCAGCCTCGTTAAAAGTAAATTTAATGGAAAAAATTCGTGCTGTCAACAACATCACATGATAATTGATGTATCCTTCTAGGCATCACATACGACACTGAAGAAACTTGACTGTTCTTAAGAGCACACATTGAAGAATATAGCCAGGAAATGCATCCAGGAAATTAACTTCACTAAAGTAGAAGAATTGCTTTTACCTTGCTATTGGATGGTAAAGGTAACTGTTACATATTATACAAAGCAACAAATCTAGAATCCTGTGATGGTTAGTACTCCTCTTCTTTGCTTGTGGTGAGGGAGGTCTGTCTAATAAAACCTTCTTCACCTTCTGGATCAGATGTCCAAGACAGAACAAGCGACTTTTTGATGGCACGGAATTCAACCCAAAACTGGACAGCCTGCAAACACCGAAGAGATTGTGGCCCTGGCTCATATCACTCAATGATTTTCAAGTGATCAAGGAGACTGCATGTGCTCTCAGCTTCAGATCCTCTGAGTATCTTCGCCTAATGTGCGGTCGGTTCCATTGTGAACAGAACCATCTAGATGTCACGTGAGAACAGTGTACCAGCGCATTTAGAAGAACCAATGGGTAGTATGTACATTCTCCACTACCAGAGACAATTTTTTACGAAATATTCTAAATTGTGGAACAACATTACATATCACTTGTGAATATGAAATTTTAGCTACCTATCATCTCACTACAAAGAGTGTTCATAATGCTCAGGGTAAATATTTGGTTTATTATAAAATCATTAAAGGTGTTTTTATGTTATAATGTACTAAAAACTGGTTTAGGCTTTTAGATAGAACGCAGCTAGCTACTACTTCTTTAGCCTGTAAATATAAATACTTCATTGTAATGTATCTACCATGTAATTATATAATATAAGGTGTAAAAAAAAATACAAAAAAACACAAAAAAAAAAGAAAACAGAGAGAGAGAGAGCAGAGAGGAGAGAGCGAGAGAAGAGGATGAGATTAGATGATGAGATTAGAGGAGAATAGTAGTAGAGAAAGCCAAAGAGAGGAGATAAATGATGATGAGATAGATAGTATAGTATAGAGGACTAGAGTGGATAGAATAGTATATAGAGATAGGATAGATTGATTAGATATTGAGATAGTTATAGATAGATAGATTAGATAGAGAGAGAGAGAGTGAGAGAGGAACGAGGAATGACACACGCGGAACTAGAGGGTGGGACGAAAAAAAGGTAGAAAGAGGGGGGGCGAATAAAGAGAAGAAAATAGGATAGTGCAGCCAGGGGAGAGGGGGGGGTATGAGGGGAAGATACAAGTGACATGACAGAAGGGACTAAGTGGAT
Organism: Penaeus japonicus; assembly: GCF_977035675.1. Lineage (NCBI taxonomy): Eukaryota > Metazoa > Arthropoda > Malacostraca > Decapoda > Penaeidae > Penaeus > Penaeus japonicus. The sequence goes on from NW_028234409.1 coordinate 44,853,519, forward strand.
ATTGGAAAGGGGTAAAGAGATGAGGGGGAGAGTAACGAAAGAGGAGAAAAGGGAGTAGTAAAGAAGAGAGAGAGAGAGAGAGGAAGAGAGAAAAAGATGAGAACGTAAGAGAGAGACAGAGATGAGAGAACTACGATTGTAATCAAGAAATTGAGAGAAAGAGAGAGAGAGTGAGGAATAGAGAGAGAGAAAGTGAGAGGAAATTACCCAAAAAAAGCAGAGAATGAGGTCAGAGAGCGAGAGTGAGTGAGGGGTGAGAGAGAGAGACGAGAGACGCGCATGAGGCGACTTGGCAAGTAGTGATTGATCGTTGAGAGAGAGAGAGGGAGAGAAAGAGAGAGAGAAAGGGAAAGAGAGAATGAGACAGAGAGAGAGAGACAGAAAAAAAGAAAAAAAAAAAAATATGCTATTGTGTTATCCTTCTCTGCGCCTTCCTTTTCTCTTATCAATTGCCCTAGCGAGTTGAGTCCCTCGATAACAACATCACAGTCACGACAATGAAACTCCCCTCGCTCTATTTCCATATTCTGCTGACTATCCCATCTTTTTATCAAGAAACTCAATAAAGGTTGAAAATAGGATTACACTTCATCAGATGACTCATCAAGACTGGGGAGTAAAAATGCTTTTTTATATTTATGGAAAATCTATTGTGAAGAACAAGAATGTTTGAGATTATTTTTTTCATAAACGAATATAAATGAATGCATACACACATACT
>NW_028234409.1:44926739-44929239 GCF_977035675.1 Penaeus japonicus
TATATATATATATATTATAATATATATATATATATATATATATATTTTATGCATATATATACATACATACATATATATATATATATATATATATATATATATATATATATATATATATATATATATTCCTGATGAAGAAGGTAAGGGTAACTTGAGCTTGAAGGAGTTCGAAGTGTTCCTTCGCCTTTTCCCACCGGGGCGCTTAGCGTGGCCAAGGCCTCCTCATATTTTTTCCTTCCTCCTTTCCTCATATCCTTCTCCTTCTCCACACGTGGCGAGCACGACTTGGGTCACGGCTTGGCGTTGACCCGGCCAGTCATCAGCGCCTAAGGATACGGCGCCTGTTGGCGACGAGGTCCTCGACGTAGGCCACGGCCTTGCTCGCTGCCTCGATGGTGCCCTCGATCATTAGAGGCTGGTCGGCGAGGGGCTTGACTACCTTGACGCCAAACTCCCTCTCGATCCTCCACACCCTGCTTTGCTCTGGGCCGAGGGCGAGGAGGTGATCCTCGGCCTGGATTCGGACCGTCGCGCAGATGTGCTCCGGGTGGAGCACGTGCTTGGCCATGGTCTCCAGCTCGGCCACGGCAGCCTGTGCTTGCTCCGGCAGGCCAGTCACCATGATCTGGCCGGAGCTTTGGTTCCGCTCAGGAAGCTGGATCCACACTCTGTACTTCTTGCTGAGGTACTGGAGGCGGAAGGCGCCCTTGCCGATGGCTCTACCGATCATCGAGGGATCGATGTTGGCGGGGAACGTCCTCATCTGTTCCTGGCGGAGACGCCTCTCTTCCTTGAGGCGCCGCTGTTCCTTCAGATACAGCTGGAGGTAGACAAACAACCGCTTTTTGAGCGGCAACCTCAGTCCCCTCCACCTTGAGTGGCTCCTCCGGCTTGTCGCGGGAGGGAGCGTGGAGCCGGACTCCATAGTCCTTCACAATTTGGGCGGCGTGGCTTCCGCCCTTTCCTATCACCAGGGACACCTCTTCAGGAAGGAGCTGCACCGGAAGGGAAATGCGGCGATTCGCCACGTCCTTCTGCACCAGCCCTTCCAGCTCCTTGACTGCCGATTCCACAGCAGAGTTAAGGCCCGTAATCTTGATGGGCGCTCCCTCCTCCTTGGGCACAACTACACGCACGCCGTACCGCTTTTGCAGGTCCTTGATACGTGCGCCCTGCTTGCCGATCGCAATGCCGTAATGTTCGGCCGCAATGTTGGTGGTCGCAGTTTTCATCCCGCTGACTTCTTCTTCCAGCTTCTTCAAACAAGCACGCATAACGTTCATGCTCTTCTGCTTGCCAACAAGCGCGCAGGATTCTGAAGGCTGGTCCTTTGGTGGCCATTCCAGCCTGACGCCTTCGCCTTTGACCTTCACCATTCGCTGCAGGTCGACGGGGATCTGGACGGGCATCCGCAGGGGCTTCTCGCCCTCGATAAAGGCCTTCATGTGGTCGATGTAGGAGCGGGCATCGCGATCCGTACCCTTGACGAGGTAGGGCGCAACCTTGTTTAGGGCGTGAGGGTGAACGAGGGTCACGCCAAATGTTTCGGCCGCCGCGTGGGCCTTCCTGAAGAAAAAACGGCGGTCTTGTTCATTGACGTAGAATTTCAGCCCTACAATGGGCTCAGGGCGGGCCGGGACGACGGGAACGGGAGCGGGGCGGGGCTGGGCAGCGGGGCGGGGCTGGGCAGCGGGGCGGGGCCGGGCAGCGGGGCGGGGCCGGGCAGCGGGGCGGGGCTTCCTTCTAAACATGGCAGCCACGTAGGCCATATCCGCGTCGCTCACGTCGCTGGCATCGCTCGCCGGTGTGACTGATATGATGGCGTCAAGAGTGAGACTGCTCTCGCTCTCGCTCTCGCTCGTCGGTGTGACTGATATGATGGCGTCGAGAGTGAGACTGCTCTCGCTCGCCGAAGAGACATCGCCGGAGGCGCTGCTGTCTTCTGTGTCCTCCGAAGCGAAGGATAAGTGTGCCAAGAGGCAACGTACAAAGGAGAACGACATTCTCACGAGGCGGATCACAAGGTCAATGCTCTTCATTTCGAATTGCATATGTTTCCCGGCAGTGAGAGTGGCACGTGGCGCAAGGTAAAGAGGTTGGCCTAAACAGGAATATTTGCCAATTCTCTGTGTCTGTGTAGTGCGGCCACTTGAGAGGGGGAGGGGGGGGGGAAGCCAGCTTTGTTATGTCGATGTGTGTGTGTGTCTGTGCGTGTGCGTATATGTACGTATATGTGTGTGTGTGTGTGTGTGCGCGTGTGCGTATATGTGTGTGTGTGTGTGTGTGTGTGTGTGTGCGCGTGTGCGTATATGTGTGTGTGTGTGTGCGTGTGCGTATATGTACGTATGTGTGTGTGTGTGTGTGTGTTTGAGTGTGTGTGTGTGTGTGTGTGTATGTGTGTGTGTGCGTGCGTGTGCGTATATGTGCGTATGTGTATATGCGTTTATGAGTATATGTGCGTATGCGTATATGTGTGTGTGTGTGTGTGTGTGTGCGCGCG
>NW_028234409.1:44950447-44951894 GCF_977035675.1 Penaeus japonicus
TGTCGTGATTGATGTGTTTGTTGTTTTGAATTCATTATTCAAACTGCTGGTCAAGGTTATCTTATACTGTATAGATTATGCTCCAGTGGTGGCCATATTGTTGCGAGCTGAAAGAAAAAGATTTATTCAATTTGGACGTTCTTCAAAAGGATTTCCCCCCTCCCTCTCTCTCTTTATCTCTCTCTCTCTCTCTCTCTATCTATCTTTATCTCTCTATCTATCTATCTATCTTTATCTCTCTCTCTCTCTCCCTCTCACTCTTTAGTTTTATCTCTCTCTCTCTCTCCCCTCTCTATCTTTATCTTTATCTCTCTCTCTCTCCCTCCCTCTCTCTCTCTCTCTCTCTCTCTCTCTCTCTCTCTCTCTCTCCCTCTTTATATTTTCCTACATATATAATCAGACAATATACCTCTCATTCCCGTCAAATAAAAAATATATATATACACGAGGGACAAACCACACCCAGTCCGACACTGCACATATCTTACTAATTTTCCCAGCACAGTCAATTTGCAAGTGCATAAATCTTGATGACCGTTGCCTGCCTCGCAAAACAACCCACACACCCAAGAGTAGTTAGCGAGGGAGGGGAGTGAGAAAGAGAAGAATGAGAAAGAGGAAGTGAGAAAGAGGGGACTAAGAAAAAGGGAGTGAAAAACAGGGATTGAGAAAGAGGGGATTGAGAAAGAGGGAGTGAGAAACAGGGATTGAGAAAGAAAGGGGTGAGAAAGAGGGAGTGAGGGAGAAAGGAGTGAGAAAAAGGCGAGTGAGTAGGAGGGATTGAGAAAGAGGGGATAAGGATAAGGAAGAAAAAAGAAAAGAAATGTGCTGAGGTAAGAGATGAGTGAGGAAAAACGAAGTGAGGAAGAGGGAATGAGATAGAGTTAGTGAGAAATAGGGAGTAAGGAACAAGAGGGAGTGAACAAGAGATAAGGGAGAAATTGAGGAATTATAAAAAGAGGAGTGAAAGAAAGGAATGAGAAAGAGGCGAGTGAGAAAGAAGGGAGGAGATAAAGGCCACCGTGAAAAAGGGGGAATAACAAATGAGAAGAGAAGAGGTAGTGATAATAGGCGGAGAAAGAGAGACTTCTCTATTGACTGCTGCTAATGGGTGTAAGCATAATGGATGGTGATGAATGGTGAAAGGGTGATGGATTATGGCAAGACTTAGGTGGATATAGTTGTATCATGAGGATATTGTATTGATGATAATGATGATGATGATGTCGATAGTTTGAATAATAATATGGATGATTGTTATACTTCTGCTACTACTACTACTAATCCTTTTCAGTATCATTATCATCATCATCCTCATCTTCATCATTATTATAATCATTATCATTATCTTCATCATTATATTTATCATCAGCACTTTTATCATTATTATCAATAGAAAAAATAGATAGATGGATAGAGTGAAAGAAGAGAGAGAGAAGAGAGAGAG
>NW_028234409.1:44956994-44966994 GCF_977035675.1 Penaeus japonicus
ATATATATATATATATATATATATATATATATATATATATATATATATATACATATATATGTATGTATATACATTATTATTATCGCCATCCGTACCGTTATAATCACAAACATTATTCATCAACACCAATACTAACATCATCACCACCATCATTTCTATTACTACAACCAATTCCTATATCATGCCCCTACCCCCCCCCCCCCCCCCCCCCCCCCCCTCCCTAAAATTATATATACAAAAAAAAAAAAAAAAAAAAAAAAAAAACTTTTTATTCTTTTATAAGCCTTTACTTTATCTTCTCCATGTCTTTCCTTCTTGCCTCCTTCCCTCTCCCGGCTAATCTCAGTCCCTTACAAATTGCTCCTTTCGCCCAACTTTTCGCTGTCGATCTTGTCTTTAATTTCCTTATATAGAGTGGCAGAACGATAAGGAAGATGTAGCAGGGAGGAAATGGAAAACGGGGTTAAGATAGTGGAAAGACAGAGAGAGAGAGAGAGGTGGAGAGAGCGGGGGAGGGAGGAAGGAAGGAGAGGAGAGAGGAGAGAGGGAGAGAGGGAGAGAGACGATGAGTAGAGGGAGAGAGGGGTTGAGCGACGGGCGAGACGAGGGAGGAGAGGATGAAGAAGGAGAGAGAGAGACGTGAGACTAGAAGACGAGTAGTTGAGAGAGTGAGAGGTTGATCTTGGTTGGGGTGACTGAGAAGAAGAACAGAGACAGAGATTAAGGGAGGAGAGAGAGATTGTTGAAGAGAGGGCGAGAGGGGACTGAGAGGTAACAGAGAAGTAGAAGTATGATGAGAAGATGAGAAGAGAGTGAGCAGGTCTAGGGAGAAGAGCGAGAGGTAGAGAGTTAGAGAGCAAGACGGTTGATTCGAGGCATTGTGTCGAGTGATGGGAGAAGTGGATAGTTAACTATAAAAGTGAACACTCAAACCCTAACACCACACACCCACAACACACACACACATTCACACTAAACCCGTGTCTTTCACTACTCTCTATGCTCTTTACTCCTTCACTATCATATCTCTCTCTCACTACTTATAAAACCTACAACAAACAACCCAAACGTCTTCCACCCCCAACTACATAACCCATACCCCTCAGACAAAAACACAACACACTAACAACAAAATACACACTGCTAAATAACCTACGGTCTCCTTTATAGTAAATGACACATAATCACTACACAAAATCTAATACAAACAAAATTAACATACACATCACCCACCCCACCCCCCCCTACACTCTACCCCCACGACACCCCCCCACCCCCCCCCCTCCACGACCGAGCAGAAGGAGAGAGAGAGAGAGAGAGAGAGAGAGAGAGAGAGAGAGAGAGACAGAGAGAGAGAGAGACAGACAGAGAGAGAGAGGGGGGGGGGTTGATGGGCGGAAGAGAAAGAGAGAAGGAAAGGGAAACAGGGAAGGGGAGAGGGAGTGGGGGAGGGGGAAGGGGACAGGGAATGGGGGAGGGGGAAGGGGAGAGGAAGAGGGAATAGAGGAGGGAGAAGGAAAGGGAAAGAAAGAGAAGGAAGGGAAGGGGGAGGAGAGGAAAGGAGGGTGCACAGGATGGGAGGATGGAGCGTAGGAGAGTGAGACTGACCATGACGGTGGAGTAGGGGGGAGGATGAGAGAGGAGCGGTGTAATGGAAGGTTGAGGGGAGGGTGAGGGCGAGGGAGAATGAAATGAAGAAAGAGAGGAAGGGGGAGGAAAAGGGGAAGGGACGAAGGAGGAGAAGGAGGGGAAGGGGGAGGGAGAGGAGGAGGGGCAGGGGGAGAGAGGGGGGAGAGGGAAAGGGGAAAGGAGATGAAAAGGAGAGGAGGAGGAAAAGGATATGGGGAGGGGGAGGGGGAGGGAGAGGGAGGGTGATAATGGAAGGGGAGCGGGGGAGGGGGGGGGTGGGGGGGGGGTGGGGGGTGTGGGGGGGTGGTAGTGGGGGTGGGGGGGTGTGGGGGGGTGGCGGGGTGCGGGGGGGGGAGGGGTGGGGGGTTGGGGTGGGTGGGGGGGGGGTGGTGGGGTGGGGGGTGTGAGGGGGGGAGAGGGCGAGTGGGCGGGGTGGGAGGGGGAGGGGGGTGAGGGCGAGGGAGAATGAGATGAAGAAAGAGAGGAGGGGGGGGGAAAGGGAAAGTGAGTGGACAAAGGCGAGGCGCGAAGAGATCCGAGAGAGAGGAGGGAGGGAGGAATAGGGATATAAATATGACTAAACTCTCATGAATATATATATATTAATTATATATAGATATATATTATATATATATATAATATATATATATATTTGTGTGTGTGTGTGTTGTCACGTTTAATTATGTGTGTGTTGTTAGTGTGTGTATGTGTGATGTGTAGTGATATCCCCCTGCTGTGTGTTGAGGTTGTTTATATCACATATGTATATATTAGTATGTATGTGTGTGTATATATATCTATATATCATATATATATTTATTATATATAAATATAATTATATCTACTATATTATATATATGTATGTATATGATGTATTGCATATATATATTATATATATATAAATATATATATATATATATAATAAATGTATATATTATATATATATATAATTATTGTTATTATGTTTATCTATATCTAAATATCTATAATATATAAATATTATATATATATATATATATATATTTATATATATATATATATATGTAGAAGAAGGTTAGAATTGCAGTAAACGGTGGGAGGGGAAAGATTGTAATCTCACAAAATTATTAAATATATATATATTATTTAGATATATATATATTTAAAGTATATATACATATTTATATATAGATATATATATATTATATATTATATATATATTATACTGTCACTAATACCACTATAACTAATCACTATATAACTTATTAAAGTATATCTAATATTCTATTATATATAAAAGAATATCATACTGTACACTATGCACACAAATATATATATCTATCTAGTATATATATTATAATAATATTATATGTAAATACAATATATAATAATAAATATATTAAATAAATATTAATCTCTTATACAAATATATATATGTTATGTATATTGTAACACACACACACAACACACACAACACACACACTACATAAACACACACCACACCACAAACACACACACCCTAAATATTTATATTATCACTATATATATATATTATTGATCAATCTGCATAATAAATATCTATAAATAGTATGTAATTAGTATGTCATTAAATACACACACATTCCGTATATTTATAAATACTCGCACACATTAACCCACATAATGTATAACATAGTATCGCTATATATTATATATAAATATGTATATTTATATATATATATATATTATATATACTAAATAGTATACTCTATTTATTTTATATATAATATATATTTATATATATATGTGTATATACTTTTTATCATAATCTTCTCTCTCTTCATACCCAACACCCACAAAACACACCATTATGTATAATAGTTCATGGGAAAGACCCATATGCGGTGAACAAAAATTAAGGATAAAAAAAAGAACAAGATTTGTGGAGCAGATACTTCGATCGGTCTAAAATGCACGACGCCGAATCTGGCCCGTGATAGTGTGCCAACGAGTGACGGCTCTATGTGTGAGCTCAGTCCTTACCGACTGTGGTGCCTAGCCGCAGCAGTGACCGCCAGGTGACAGGAGCAACTTACGAGCTTATGTAGAGCTCAATCTGTAGACCACAGGGATGTGAGGCCGGCGCGCTACCACTGTACTAGCCTGCCGGCACGCAATATGTGGAGAGATGTTTCTATTTACATTGTTCATGTTTCTTATACTTAGCTAAAGGCTACACTCTCACTTTCTAAGAAAAAAAAAAAAAAATAGGCAACAAATATATTGATGCGATAATAGTGAAATATATCAAACAGAAAATACAGACACATATATATGTTTATTTTCTTATATATGGCGACTTATTAATTTTCTGCAATCCGTGGCCGGTTTGCCTATAATTCTTTTAAATATATTCTTTTTAAGCTTTAAAATGAGATATTTGATAATCAAAATTTTATTCATCATTTTCATTGACAATTATACCTGTGGCCTTTTATTCTCTTTACAATAACGTTTTGAAATGACTTATAATACAAAAAGTAATTTGTCGTCCTCATAAGTTGCTTTTTGAAGAAAAAAAATCCGTAACGTTGCGACCGTATCTTTTAACACATAAGAAAGAAAAACAAAAATTCGATAAAAAGTCATTTTTACCCTCATTACCTATAAAAAAAATAAAAAATAAAATACCCACAAATTACAAAATAAATGCATTGCCACTTAAGATAAGCAGAAACATGCAAGGATGAATGATTTCCGAACTAAAGTATTTGAAACCTCATCTCACCCCTTTTTTCTTTCCTTTTTACGGTATATATATATACAATATTTATCGTCATTTCCTTCTACGTATTCTCTTCTTCCTTCGGCTACATCTCCCACCTCTTCCTTCCTTCTTTTAGTCACGAAGCAGCACATCAGGATTTTTCACACCGATCAGGCACCCGTTTCAACAATCCTTTGGAATTCCTACGATGCCGTAACCGAGCTGAACGAGGTCGTATGTTCAACGGAACGCACAAACTTGAACAGGGAACTCACTTATAGTTCTTTATCTTATATTCAGTGATACTGGGTTTCGGGTCATCTTTAACAGTGGATTGTGTTCTTCCGTGTGAACATATATTGGAAATAGTGTTCATCGAGTGTTTATGTATTTTGGCAATATATATTGACTTTCATATTTATTCAGAAACCAGTTTTCTATGCAGGTGAAGCTATATATATATATATACATATATATATATATATATATATATATATATATATATATATATATATGTGTGTGTGTGTGTGTGTGTGTATGTGTGTGTGGGTGTGTGTGTGTTTGTGTGTGTGTGTGTGTTTGTGTGGTGTTTTGTTGTGTGTGTGTGTGTGTGTGTGTGTGTGTGTGTGTGTGGTGTGTGTGTGTGTGTGGTGGTATATATATAATATATTTAGTATGGTATATATATATACGCAAATATAATATATATATATATATATAGATATATAAATATAGAATAAAAATATAAATATAAATATATATATATATTATAGAGCGCTATAGTATATATATAGTATATATATGCATATGTGATAATATATAACAAAATTTATAATATATATATGCGCGTATATATAGTATATAGAGATATGCATAGTAAGTATATATATATAATATATAAATAGTATATATTATATAAAACATTTAATATATTATTACATATACAGGCCCATAACGTATATAATATAGAGCGTATAGGTATATATATATATATATAAATATATATATTATAATATAATATCGCACAATATATACAATCGCGTGATTTTAATATATATATATTAATATATATATATATAATATATATATAAATCTATATTAATATACTATATAATATAAAGCACGTCGTTTAAAATATAATAAATATATAAAATATATATATACATGATATATAATATAATATGCATAAACTATATAAACGTATAAATATACATATATATATGTAATATATAATATACTCTAATATAAATAAATATTATATATATATATAATAGGGGAATGTTGTATACATATAATATAGACCATATGTATGTATATGTAAATGTAGACATCTATATATATATATATATATATATTATATAAGTATATATATATAGTATAGTAGTACTAAGCACGATAATATTTATACACATATGTAGATCTATATATATATATATATATATATATATTATATACATATTTATATAATAATACTATATATATATATTTGTGTGTATGTCTATGTATGTGTAATATTGTGTGTGTGGGTGTGTGTGTGTTGGAGTGTGTGTGGTGATACATGTGTGGTTGTGTTTGTGGTGTTGTGTGGATTACATATATATATATATTTTATATATATATATATATATATAGTATAGTATATATAGGTAGTAGCGTATCATAATATATTACGTGTTGAGTGCATATGTATAACTGTTCAAGGATTCATTCCTTTCACAAATGATAAATGTGTTGTATACATATGTGTGAGTGCATATGTATAACTGTTCAAGTATTCATTCCTTTCACAAATGAAAAATGTGTTCTGGAACCCCCGAAAGTAGCCCAGCATCACCCTTGAAAGATAAAGTTCTCATCCCCTTTTCCCTTTCCCTGAGACCCCGATCCCTCCAGCGCCCTTCCCTGACCCCTGAGATAAGACGGCGTGTTCCCTAGGTTCTCCTTCGAAGCTTGGAAGGAGGAAATCCCCTCCCTCCCCCCCCCCCTTGCCTGCCCCTACTGCGAGGCCTCTGCATTGTGCACAAGCGGCTGGATGCTTGCCAAGCAGCGTGAGCGGCTGAGTGCAGGACTAGGTACGTACAAGACCTACAGATTAACTAGACATCCCAGATGCGTAGGGAAAATTATATATTGAGTGTGGGAGAGGCGTAAGATGATGAATCCGGGCGAGTATCATGAGAGCACGCCTCACCTCGGCGGCTGAAGAGAGATCCTTCTTAGCTCTTCAAACCTTTCTGTTGCTTGAGAGTAACTTTAGATTTTTTTTTTACGGCGATTTACTTTGAAGTTAGATGATATTCGCACGGTGGTGGATTATGAGACAGGGTGATATTCTCGTGTAATGCTAAACACGTTAAAAGTCGCTTTAAGACTAAAGATATCCTGATCATATTTGAAAATATAGTCATATGAGTAGTAAGATGTTTCCAATTATTTTTTAATTAATGGTAAGAATGATAATTACTGTAATAATGATTATAATGATAGTGAGGACAACAATATTGATAATGATAACAATAATCATAATAAAAATAATGATGATAATAATCATAATAATAATAATGATAACAATAAGGATAACAAAATTGATTATAATGATAATAATGATAATAACAGTAATAACAATGAGAAGAACAACAACAATAGAAATAACCGGAACAACAACCGAACCGCAACATTAACAAAAGATGAAAATGCGAACAAGAAAATACTTAGCATAGACCTCCATTAAGGACAGAAAATTCGATTTTAAAATATACAAGTTTCCTACTTATTCAAAGATGAAAAACAACTTCTGAAGAGACATTGTGTGTGGATATAAGACCTGTATGTCTAGACAAGTGTTATGTCCACATACACTGCAATAAGTACCTAAGTCATCAACAAGTGAGTGGTGAATGTTCATCACAATTCATTATAAATTTGCATGTTATCTTGCCTCTGAACCAATTATCCGATAAACGTCGGAGAACATGTAATAACGATGAGGATGATGACAGTGATCATGATGACGATAATGATGATGATGATGATGATGAAAAGGATGATGATGATGTTAAGGGTAATGATATGATGGTGGTGATGGAGAACAAACATATAATGACTATGATGATGATGATGGTGATAATGATGAGGATGATGAGAGTGATGATAAGGATGATGATGATGATGATAATGACATTAATGATAATGGCAATTGCTCCTCGCTCGCCGCCCCCCCCCCTAAAAAGTAATAATAACAATAAATAAATAAATGAAATATAATAATAATAAATCAAAATAGATTTTTAAAAAATAGACCAAGAAAATATTGGAAATGGAGAAGATTTAGCTTCCTTCAACCCATCCTTCAGAAGAGCCGGGAGAAGAGGGGGAAGGGGAGGAGGGGATCTTTCGGAGTCCCCAAAGATCTGCAATGAATATCTACATCATACTTAAACAGGAACATTATCTCTTTCCAGGAACCGTAGTAATGAAGTTGTTGCAACACAGTCTGGATATGTTGCTTGTTGCTGTCTTAGAGGTACTCGTGTTAAAGATGGTTAGGCAATACGTAGTAGCAGCTATTGGAATGCGTTCTCATTCTATAATCATGAGATAAGAGCGTGGAGACGGAGGCTAAGTTATGATCAGATGTGATAGTTTACGATGATTGTGATGGTTATTGTGAGTTGATGTTGATGGTGGATTGTGCTTGTGTGACGCGATGATGGTGATGGTGATTGTGATGATAATGGTGATGGTGATGATGATAATGTTGTTAACACTCATGATGATAAAGAATATCATTATCAGTTTCTATAGTATATTATTATGGTTATTCTTGCTGTTGTTATCATCATTTTTATCATTATTATTATTCTCATTATATTTATTGTTATCATCATTATCGTTATTATGCTCATTATTTGTATCATTATCGTTATCATTATCATTAGTATTATTATTACTACTATAATCGTGATCATTATTACCATTATTGTTATTATCACCATCATTATTATTATCAATATTATCATTAATGTTATCATCATTATTATTCTTATCATAATTATATTCATCAGTTGTATTCATCAATTATCATTTATTTTATTCTCATTATATTTATTGTTATCATCATTATCGTTATTATGCTCATTATTTGTATCATTATCGTTATCATTATCATTAGTATTATTATTACTACTATAATCGTGATCATTATTACCATTATTGTTATTATCACCATCATTATTATTATCAATATTATCATTAATGTTATCATCATTATTATTCTTATCATAATTATATTCATCAGCATCATTATCATCATCATCATCATCCTCATCATCAACATAATCATTGTCATCATCATTGTTATCTCCACCATCATCCTTTTTTTCCTATAATTGTTAGTGCGATTTTTATTAACACTCTCCTTTCTCTTCTTGTATCCTTGGCATTTGTGAAAATATATGGTAAGTAAAGCAAAAATAGTAATAACAACTAGTAATATTGCTACTCATACTAATACTTCTACTACTACTCTTACTATTGTAACTGTTACTACTACTACTTCAAAAATTGATGCTACTAGTACTACTATCACTACTACCACTACTACTACTACTAACCAACTAACAAAACATAAAACCAGCCGTTTGCTCTCAGGCGCAAATGGGTATCATCAGCCTACACCGCATCTCAGGACCTGCCTTTAGTAGCAATCACAAAACCGGAGGGAAGTTGCACAGCCTGTTGCAAGTGATATTGCAAATGCTGATAGTGCTATCAAGCCTCTCTAAGGGATGCAAATGCTCTCCCCCTCCCTCATCCCTCCCCTTCCGTCATTCCCTCTCTCTCTCTTCTCTCACTTTTTCTCTCTTACCTCATTCCCTCTCTCTGCCATCGCTAACACCCACCCTCCCCCTATCCTTCCCCCCACTATCTGCCCTCACCCCCCCCCCTCTCCCTCTGCCTTTACCCACCTCCCCCTACCCTATTTTCCTCTTTCTTATCTTAGACCAAGGGGAGGGGAGGGGTACAGGGGGTGGGGGGTGGGGGGGGTGGGGTGGGTGGGGGGGGAGGAAGCCTTACATGAAAGGCGCAAATGGAAAAACGATTGTTCTTTGGGCTTCTCTCTCTCTCTCTCTCTCTCTCTCTCTCTCTCTCTCTCTCTCTCTCTCTCTCTCTCTCTCTCTCTCGGTCCTTTTATCATCTTGGTCTATCCCTCTCTAGTTATTTTTTCTTAATCTTTATCCCTCTTTCACTCTCTGTCTTAGCCTCTAGTAAGTCTTGCAACAATAATACTGGCAATAATAGTTACAATTTGGTTTTAGGTCACGAAACCCCCTCGTAATGCCTATGACTCCACACTTGCTTTCGAAGGGATTTTTCGAACTGCTTTTGGAGACGCTCCTTGCCTTAGGATTGTTGATATTATCATTAGTGTTAGTATCGTTATTATTTTTGTTATCATTATTTTTAATGTGATTGTTGTTATTATCATTATCCTAATCATCGTTATTAGAGTTACTAGTGTGATTAAGATTATTACTATTATCATTGTTATTGTTTTTGTTATCATTGCCGTTATCAATATTATCCATGTTATCATTATCATCACGTTAATAATTTTCATAATCTACGATCGAAATTGATATAGTG
>NW_028234409.1:45006994-45011994 GCF_977035675.1 Penaeus japonicus
TAGGTTTCTGAGGGTTTTGGACTTAGCCAGTAAATAACCTAAAAATTTAAAACTTTTGTTGGTTCCCTCTCGCGCGGATATCTCCCGTCTGCGCATGCGCAGTACCATACCCCGCTAGAGATTGTTGCCGACTCTGAGGTTAATCAAATTTAGGCAATATGAATAATATTATTTGGATATTTGGATAATATGAACTATTCTGGCCCTGGCACCCTTGTCGATGTTGAGGACGATCTCGCTCTCACTGACAACGAGGATGACTTAGATAAGCACTGGCCACTATTATAACACATAGATCACTCTGATTCTGCTCCCTTGCATCACTAAGCTAAGGCCCCCCACCCTACCACTCAGCCTCTCACCTTTACCAAGCGACCCATGGGGCAGGTGTCGGATTCGAGTGAACCGTCCTCTCCCACTCCTAAATCATCCAAGCTCACTGAAACATCTCTACCCATGGCTCGCAAACTTTCTCCATACAACCTTGATCCCCACAGGTCCGGCATTTGCTCCAAGAGATTCATATGTCAAGCTTATGTTCCTTGATAACCCAGGTGTGGATGTGAAGATTCGGTGGCTTTCTGATGTTACCAAGACATTCTCCCTTGAACGGGAATTAGCTGAGGTGAAAACGTCAGCTGTCACCTCCCGTTTTGTATACATCTCACGAAAGCGCGCTGACATCATACAAAGAGCCACAGAAGGGGAGTTTTTGTCCTTGAAGCTTGATGTTCAAGACTCGATTGACAGACCGAGAAAATTCCCCTCGTATCTTATCACCCGGTACCCTGTCGGCGTGGACCCGTCACTAGCCAGGGAGCTTCCTGGCATACACACAGCGCGTCGCATCCACCGAAATGGCATGCCCATCAACAGGCTCGTCATCACCTGGAGCTTTCCAGACCCACCACCACCAACAACCACCAACATTCTGCTTCAGCTTCCTTCCTTGCCTTCCACCCAGTGAGTTTAGAAGGATGAAAGATGAACAGCCTTGGTGCTACAAGTGTTGGGGAAATGGACATATCTCCTGGTACCGTTCCGCCTCCTCAGACAAGTGTGGCTGGTGTTCCGGCACTCACTCTTCCCGCACCTGCCCACACC
This sequence comes from Penaeus japonicus, assembly GCF_977035675.1. Classification (NCBI taxonomy): domain Eukaryota; kingdom Metazoa; phylum Arthropoda; class Malacostraca; order Decapoda; family Penaeidae; genus Penaeus; species Penaeus japonicus. The sequence continues at coordinate 45,008,099 of NW_028234409.1, forward strand.
ACAATCCCCAGCAGCCCATCACCACTGATGCTAATTCTACATCGGAGCAGTCTTCACCCCCCGCCCCAGATACAACGATGTGGAAATGCCCTCGCTGTCACCAACCTGGAGTGAGTGTGTGGCACGGCTGTACCAGACACTCCCCATCTGCTGCCTCGCACACTGCCCACCCCTCCCAGCCATTACCACCACCACTACCACGACCACCAACGGGCGCTGCCTCACCACCTCCAGCCTCTACCCAGACTGAGTCACCACAAATCCTTGCCCTTCATGAGGCCGTTTCCAACTTGACGGAACGATGCGCAGCAGTCACAGCACGTTTTGCTGCAATTGAGTCTCACATCGAAGGTCTGGCAGCCCAGCAAGCTACCACCGAGCGCTCCTTCGCCACGCTCGTCGAATCCAACCAAACCATCAGCGCAACTGTAACCACCTTCTCCGAAAAAATGGAATACCTCGCTGCTGGTTACAAAAGAATTGTGATCACCTTTTCAAGAAGCTACCACGAATCACACCTGAGAGTGACACTGCCTCAACGTCATTGTCCCCACCAGCTTCCTGTACACTTGGACACCGACTTCACTAGCAGGATACAGCTTTACATTATCTCCTGGAACGCCTGTGGAATGAGGACTTACTCAAAGCTTGCTTCACTCAAGACATACATAGGGCACCACCATCCACATGTTATATTCATCCAAGAAGTTTTTGTAGGCAGCCATATGCCCGGGGAAGATGCCCCTCCATTCCCAGGCTACATCCCTTTGTCCAATACGCCAGAAACGGCCTCGTGAGCTACATTCACTCTTCCATAACCCATATACTCCTGTGCTACTCAACCGATAACGACATGACGTTCCAGCTCTTTGAAGTCGCTGTGGGTGAAGGGAAGCTGCGGCTCTGCAGCGTCTTCTCTGCACCTGGAGGGATCAACCTCCCTGCTCTCCCTACCGCTCCTTCTCACGGCATAGTTTATATGGGTGACTTTAATGCCCGCCACCCTGCCTTAGGTGATCTCTCCCCACCCGAACCGTACTGGATTGCCTCTCCTTGAATACATCCGTAGCCACCACCTCACTCACTGGCCCACTGGTGGCGCCACACACATCCGAGGAGGCACGCTTGACCACATAATCACTTCCGGCTTGGTGGCGTCGCAAGTCAAGTGTTTCTCCATCTAGGTTCTCTTCTCTGACCACGTCGCTCTTGGCCTTCAGTATACACTGCCAGGTGGACCTTCCCTTCCTCAGACTCGCCTCTGCATCACTATCCCTCCAAAGTACTGCCCCAACTATGTCTCCTATATCTCCAGTCTTCTATCAACATTTGATTTCCAGTCACCTGACAGACTATATTCCTCCTTGGTTGACTCTACACACAACTTTTACACCTGTTATGTGACACGACCACATGTTAAAAGACACCTTGAGCCCCAGGCCTGGATGCTGGATCAACATATTCTTCTGGCAGAAAGGAAGGCTGTGGAAGATGGCCGCGCTTTCCAGAGACAACCAACACCTGTTCTCCTCCACCAGTACCAGGCGTCCAGAGATGATCTCGATGGCCTTCAGCAGTGTGTCCATACTGAGTCTTGGAGGAAGTATACTAATAGCATAAATCATCAGACCAGTGTCGGCTCCATGTGGCATTTGATAAACAGAGTCATCAAGAAGAAACCCCTAAGTGCTTTCCACCATAGCCCCCACCCAATATGCACAGGACATGATAAATACCTGGTCTGAGCAGGCACAGACATGCAATCTTCCCATTCATATTCAAGAGGCTCTCTCCACTCATAGGAACACTCACAGTTTGCGCCTAATGTCTGCATTACTACAAGCGGATGAAGATGACAACTTGCTCATCACGGAAGACGAACTGCGCTGTGTTCTCGCCAGAGGTAAGTCAACAGCACCCGGGGATGATGGTGTCACCTACCAAGTCCTCCGCATCCTCCTCAAAGTCCCTGGTAAGCCTTTACTGCAATTGTACAATCTTTGCTTCACCAGGGGTTATGTGCCACATGCCTGGACTTCAAGTATTGTTGTGCCCATCCCCAAGCCTGGTACAAACAAGTTCAGGCCAATCTCATTGACCTCCTGTTTCTGCAAAGTGCTTGAGCGTATATTCCTCACCCACCTCATGTTCCGACTCCAAGACAAGTTATCTCCACGGCTGTATGGTTTCCTGCCACAGAGGAGTACCCACCACTGCCTGATGGACCTGTATGCCCGCCTCTCCCCCACCAGTGTGGTAGCATTTCTTGACCTCAAAAGTGCCTTTGACATTGCCAACAGGGAGGTTATTCTTGACCAGGTAATTGATTTTGGTGTCCAAGGAAATCTCTTTCAGTGGATCCGTGGCTATCTCAGCAACAGGACCTCACATGTGATTTTTAAAGGCGCATGTAGTGAGTACAAGGAGTTTGAACTTGGTACTCCACAGGGCGGGGTTTTAAGTCCCTTCTTATTCAATGTATTGATGCACTACTTGCTAACTCTTCTTCCCAAAACTCTCGGCACAACTGTTACCTGCTACGCCGATGACATTTGTGTACATTCCACCTTTGCTGCCAATCTTCAGTGCTTCCTTCTATCGTTCTATGAGTCGTCCTCCGCCTGCGGCCTCATCCTCTCCCCAGATAAGAGTAGAGTGTTCTCTCCCCGGGGCCCCAGAACACTCCCTGTATTCAGTGTGGGACACAGTGTTGTCCCACCTTGGCCACAGTACATGTACCTGGGAACGCCAGTGCACATCTCTCCAGCCATACCTGCTCGGCAGCGCGTCCATCCTATCATCCAAGATCTCATCCACCGTCTAGAACGACGCTTTCTCCCCTTCAAGTGGCTTACCAACAATGTCACTGGTGTCTCCATTCCCTTAGCTAAGACCATCTACATTGCATTCATCCGGTCAGTCATAGACTATCTCTCTCCAGCCCTCAGTCAGCTTTCTCAGACCACCTTACAGCCCTTAGAAAAATTCCAGAATAAAGTGCTGCGGTTCATTCTTGGGTGTCCCACCTCCACTAGAATAGTGAACATGTTGACTGAACTGAACCTTCCCTCAGTTGTGGAGAGAATACGTGCCAACGTTTCCTGCCTCAGTGTCAAGCGTCTGCTCTCTCCCCATACTGCTCCACACTATGCTCATGTCCTGAGAACCTCACTTGATCCCGTTGCGCCCCGTCCTCCTCTTCGTCCTGGCGTTCGCACCCTTTTCAACATAGTGACTTCCACCCTGCAGTGTCTTGATCTTGTTGTCCCTGTGGCTGAGGTTGATCATGGGCCACCTCCCTGCAGGATTCCTCAGCCTCAAGTCACCTTCACGCCCACCTCCAAGATACACCCTCCGCCTCTCCAGAAACAACTTGCTCTGGAGCACATTGCCACACTCTCCTCCTCCATCCCTGCCGCGCAGCATATCTATGTGGATGGGTCCGTGCAACGAGACGGCAGTGCAGGCTGCGCCATCTACTCTCCTAATGTGGACCAGCCAGCAGAAGGCTGGATGTGTCGCAGATTACCTAACTCTTCCAGCTCCACGTACTGCGAGCTACAGGCACTCCTGCTGGCTGTCAACTTCATCTGTCAGCGACGAGTAAATGGTGCAGTGATGTGTGACTCCCAGTCTGCCCTTCAAGCCATCTCGTCCCCACAGCCTGCTTCACATCGCTCAATCATCCACCAGATCCTGCAGCAGTTAGTCACAGCCCAGGAACACTACCTCCACATTATATTTTTATGGATTCCCTCCCATGTGGGCATAGCTACCAACGACAGGGTGGACCTCCTCGCTAAAAGTGCCTACGAACTGCTGCTGCCTCACGGTGCCACGCCTTCCCTTCCCTGCTACAAGCGGATCATATACTCTGCCGCTCTTCTCCCTACTCT
>NW_028234409.1:45056994-45059494 GCF_977035675.1 Penaeus japonicus
GCAAACGGGTAACCAACTGCAAGGACTGCCATATATATAGATATATATATATATATATATATATATATATATATAGATTATATATATATATATATATATATATATATATATATATATATATGTATATATGACACACCTAAAGCTCCCATGTGCTCGACCTGTGCTTGTTTGCATTTCCTATGACTTTGAACCCAAATTAGGATCACTCCTGAAGACAAACAGGAATACTTGCTCTGGCGGATATGATTCCCGTATTGGGATTTATGCGGCAAAGACAGTCGAGAAGGTCATCATCGACCGTCGAATGGTCGAGCGCTTTTCAAGTCTTTGATGTGTTATGTGTGATGAGTTATCGGTTGTTCTTTACACATAGGTTTCAATTTTGGTGATAACGAAAGTCATGATTGCATAAATTGCTATATTTATTTTACTGGTCTTCATTCTTCCCCTTTCTTTAATCATTGGCTATGCTTACGTTTTACCTTTTATTTACTGAGCCTAAAACTTTCTTACGGCATTGTATTCCGTGCTGTACTACTGCTGCTAATAGTATTACTTAATGCTGCTGGTAATTATGACAAATGTACTAAAAAAGGTATGAATGGGACTATTACTATTACTACTACAACTACTTCCACTACTACTACTACTACTACTACTATTAACACTTCCACTAATATCATTACTAATACTAATGCTGCTGCTACTAGTACCTTAGCTGCTACTTCTATCTGCCAGTAGCATTAAGAATAATGATAATCTAACAAGCATAAACGAAATCAAATAACAACAATACATAACACTGTTTATAGAAACAAGAATATAAATTCTCTCCACATGAAAAGTGTATCCTAAAAAGGATTTTCCAAAAAGATATCCTTCTTTTGAACAATATTATCCATGTGATGAGAACCTTTTGTTAAGGGTATGTCTGTTCGCAACGAAAGGATTAGTTGAAGGATGTAATAAATTCTGGAAATGAAGTGATACATCTGTCATGAGAGTTGATATCTTGTTTTGTGAGTAGAGATATCATTTTTAAGAGAAGATAATATTCTTTGGATGGTCTTTGCTATTAGATGATTACCTAAAGTAATTGCATATATGTAAGGAAATAGATAGATAGATACTAGTATGTCAACTTAACAGCTCTTATGTTGTAATACTAATAGCAAAATCTACGTGGATCCAGAAACTCAAAGCGACTGAATCAAAATATCCTTTTACCTCGGATTTTTTTTATTTATTATTATTTTTTTTTATGCCTTTTTTTTTTTTTTTTTTTTTTTTTTTTTTTTTACAGACCCTTACGACCTCTGAACAATATTATGCTCAGGACCGAAGGGAAAGCCCGTAATATCGTCGACTGAGCCATCTTGGTTGCTAACAAGGACGCCGGTTGGGATCAGCTCCATCGACACCACCATACCGGGTTCCTTACCTCTTCTTTCCTCTAAGAGGAAGATAAAAAAATAAGTAATTAATCAACTAAAAATATATTGAAAGAGAATCCCTGAGACTCACCCTTGGAGAAAAGGAATGCAGCTCAGGGTGAAACCAGACTAGACCTGGAAATTGGAGACTTTTTTTTACCGTAAAAGTACATTTCTAATAGTTTAACTGAAAGTGTAAACGTGCGTTACACTCATAATTGTTATGAATTCATAAAATTATCGATAAGAAAGAGAAAGTAAAGGCTAAAGGTGTTTGAATACATGACAAGGATATGAAAGAAAAAAAGAAGAAGAAAGAGAAATAAAAGGAATCAAAGAGAACATTAGATAATAAGAATAACTGGGTCTCGCTTTGAGACAGTGCAGCTCCCGAGGGCAATGCAGTCGCGATTACGCGCCGCACTAAACCACGCACGTAGAGTCTCTAAGTATCACTGATTTACCCGCGTGTTGTTGCTTTTCGTCCTTTGCAACGTAACGCTGCTACAAATAACATTCATTTAGTGCTACAAATATACAAAAATGCTACATATATGTACATATACGTGTACACATACAGATATATTTATACACACACACATACAGACACACACAAGCACACACACACACACACACACACACACACGCACGTGCGTACGCACACACGCACACACACATTTCATGATCAGGTCAACAACTGCAACATGTCAATCACTTTGCCTCCGTAGCTCAGTGGATAGAGCCACGGACTGGCAAACACTCGGTCGGGGGTTCGAATCCCCGCCGGGGGGTGTGCAACATGCCCGCGTTGCAACTGATGGCCCACACCCGATCTCGTGGCGAGAAAAGTGACACATCTCCAAGGGAATGTATGACGCGGGTGCCACTGGCGCTCCCGATCCATCAGATACGGCGCTCGAGGTCCGATGTGGTTGTAATCAGACTCATCCCCATCGTCAGAGCTCGCTCCCGTCGCTGAGGCTGAGGGAGGTCCTGCTCGGTTGCACACTTCTTTTTGCAATTCTACTTATTTCTCATACGACTGTTGCACTGGTATATACTTTAGC
>NW_028234409.1:45071994-45074494 GCF_977035675.1 Penaeus japonicus
TGTGTGTGTGTGTGTGTGTGTGTGTGTGTGTGTGTGTGTGTTTGTGTGTGTTTATGTGTGTGTGTGTCTGTGTGTTTGTGTGTTTATGTGTGTGTGTGTGTATGTGTGTGTGTGTGTGTGTGTGTGTCTGTGTGTTTGTGTCTGTGTGTGTGTATGTGTGTGTGTGTGTGTTGTGTGTGTGTGTGTGTGAAAGAATTCGATAGGAGAATATCCTGAGAATATCCCTCTTTATATAAGGTTAAAATTTCACAGATAAAGTTGAAGGCAGCTGTGATGAAGGGGGAAATAAAACATCCACTTCAAAACGTCCTTACTCGCCCTGGAAACCGGATTCATAATTCACAGTTTAGAAAATGATTGTTGATATTCTGTCTGGATTTGCCCATTTCTAAAGTCGTGGTATACTCTTCCTCTCTTTCTCTTCGTCTCTCTCTCTCTCTCTCTCTCTCTCTCTCTCTCTCTCTCTCTCTCTCTCTCTCTCTCTCTCTCTCTCTCTCTCTCTCTCTCTCTCTCTCTCTCTCTCTCTCTCTCTTCTCTCTCCTCTCTTCTCTCTTCTCTCTCTTCTCTCTCTCTCTCTCTCTCTCTCTCTCTCTCTCTCTCTCTCTCTCTCTCTCTCTCTCTCTCTCTCTCTCTCTCTCTCTCTCTCTCTCTCTCTTTCGCTCTCTCTCTCTTTCTCTCTCTCTTTCTTTCTTTATTTCCCTCCCTTTCACTCTCTCTTTCTGTATCGGCATGCATTTTCATGATTTACTTGTTTTCTTTTTCGTATCACTCATGTTATCACCGCAATATTTACCATCTTAGTTCTATAGAGTGCAATCACTATTCTTAGGTAAGTAACAGATACAGAAGCAAAATATATATCTAACCTGAAATTTATTAATTAACGAATATTATATAGTCTCCTGTTACATGAGTATTGCTATGATTTATTGAATCTCAGTGTTACATTCAGTGGAATGAACTTTTGATTGACTTTAAATGAATAAATTTAAATCAGCTCTTCATTAAAGGTTCTGTCATAAGAGCATGCATGTAATGCTCACTTAGAGAACCAAACGCAACTGGTATTACCGATAGATAACATATCTATTCTATCTCTCTCTTCATCTAACAATCTATCAAAAGGTGTGACGTGTGTCGCGTTGACAAAACAATATCATTCGAATAAGATCGCAAGCATGTTTGAGATAAATGCGAACATGAATAAAATAAAACAGGGATAAGAAACACGAAGTAAAACAATAAGAAGATGCTTGTGCGAGTAATCGAGATGGCCAATAGGGAACGAGTATCGAACAATGCCAAGGGAATATCGGCATAATCAACCAAGGGAAGAAATAGGGGGAGGAGAGTGATAGGGAAATGTGATAGACAGTTCTCGGAATAGGCAAAGAGGGGAGTTACGAGTGGAAGGTTAACAAATGTACGGTTGGAGACGTGGGATTTAGTCTTGTGTGTAGATGGAGAGAGGGAGAGGGAGAGAGATACTTAAACAAATCTACAAACATATAGATAGAAAGGAAGATGGAGAGGTAGACTTTACATATTCAAACAGATCGATAGAGAGACGTAGAAATAGATAGGTTTGCAGGGAGAGAAAAAAAATATATATAGACACATCTTTAAAAATATATCTTTTAAAAAATGATAACGTGATTGTGAAAGATTCATAGAAATATAGATATATAGATATCAATCGATCAAAAGAGAGATAGAGAAATATATAAGTTTACAGAGAGAGAGAGAGAGAGAGAGAGAGAGAGAGAGAGAGAAATATACCGGTACATCTTAAAAAAAAAAAAAAAAAAAAAAACGATAATATGACAATGTACCCACGACTTCCATTATCCATGTTCCCGCACACGCGCCAGCAGCACCAGAGTCCGGAACAATGCTCCAGCGATTATCTTAAGGACTCTCTCTCTCCCTCTCTTCTATGACGCTGACCTCCTCTTCCTTGCTTCTTCCTTCTTCTCTCTTTTTCGTTTTCTCTTCTCCTCTCTTCTATTTTCTTCTCTTTCTCCTTCCCCTCCTTCTTCTTTCTCCTCCTTCCCCTTTATCTTCTCACCTTCTTCTTCTTCTTCTCTTCCTCCTCCTCCTCCTCCTCTTCCTCCTTCTCATTTTCCTTCTCCTCTTGCTCCTTCTCTTTGTCCTTCTCCTTCTTCTTCTTCTTCTTCTTCTCTTCCTCCTCCTCCTCCTCCTCCTCTTTCTCCTTCTCATTTTCCTTCTCCTCTTGCTCCTTCTCTTTTTCCTTCTTTTTCTTCTTCTTCTCCTCCTCCTCTTCCTACTACTACTCCCCCACCCCCTTCTACCCCTCTCCTTTCTCGTCCTCCCTAATCCTTCTCTCTCCTCGCTCCCTCCTTCCCTCCCTCCCTCCCTCCCTCCCTCCCTCCCTCCCTCCCTCCCTCCCTCCCTCCCTCCCACCCTCCCTCCCTCCCTCCCTCTACCCTCACTCAGCTGCCACGGACGTCCCTCTGGCCTTTCCATGACCTTGTTATGT
>NW_028234409.1:45084494-45086994 GCF_977035675.1 Penaeus japonicus
ATCATGTATCAATCATTCTCATAAGTATCATGATTATCATTATCATCATTATCATTGTTATTATCATTAATGTCATAACAATAATAACGACAGTAATTATAACAACAATAATAGTGACCATAATAGTAATAATAATGATAATAACAATAATAGCAAAGATGATGATAATGATAAAAGTAATGATAGCAATAACAATGACAAAAACGATAATAATAATAAAAATGATAATAGCAAAAATAATGATGATATGATTAACAATGACCGTAATGATAATAACGATGGTATTGATACCAATGTTGATAATGATAGCCATAATCAAAATGATAAGAAAGATAACAATTATAGTTCTGTAATAGTGATGATAATAATAATAATGATGATAATGATAATAAAAATGATAGTAGTGATAATAATAATAAAATACATACTAATAATGATAATAATAATAAAATACATACTAATAATGATAATAATAATAATAATCATACTACTATTGATGATAATGATAAAGAAAAGATAACAACAATCTAGAAATACCACAATTTAAAACAGATCAAAGGAAAGAAAACCGACAGAGCAACAAAGATTTTTAAAAAGCAGTGCAATGGCAAGGAAAATGCTGCCATTACAGTGTCCACCCGGAAGCGATATTTACAGGCGCCCTTTGACGGATGAAAGACCTTCGGGACAATGAGACAGGGCGATAAAAGAGGAAGAAGGCGGAAGAGAAGAGACGGAAGTGCCGAAAGGAGAGCAAAGACGAAGAGGAGGAGCGGATGATAATGGGAGGAGCAAGAGAGGGGGGAGAATAAGGTAAGGTCGTCAGGAGAGTGTAAGAGGGATGAGGGAAGAGGTGGAAAAGAGGGAGGAAGACGTAAATGGGGAAGAGGAAAGGGGTAAGAGGCAGAGAAAAAGGGGAAGAGGAAAGAGGGAGAAGGTGATAAAAGGAGGAGGAGGAAAAGAGGAAAGAGGCGAAACTAATATAAAAGAGAGAAGAGGCATTAGAAAGAGAAGAAAGAAATAAAGAGGGAGGAGAAGATGGAAAGGAAAAGAGGAAAGAGGCGATTGAATAAGACACAAAAGAGGGAAAAGAAGAAAGAATCGAAAAGAAAGAGAGAAGAGACAGTAAAACAAATACATCAAAAAGGAAAAGGAAAAGAAGGAAGACATGAGAGGAAAAGGAGAAGCAAAGAAAGAAGGGAAGAGGGACGCCAAAAGAAAATAAAAACCGAACATGTTTGAACAAATTTGGAACAGTTTGGGCGGTTGTTTGTTTGTTTGTTCATGTTCCTCCTGTTGCAAGGAGGATATGCTGCGTTGATAGTGATTATGCTGATAACCTCATTTATCGGCCTTTGTATTGTGTGTCTCGTCAAAGATAACAAAGTTTAGCCTATAATTGGCCAGGGAAAATACTTCACTGCATTTCATCGCTTGAATGTTTGATGTAATGATCCTATACTGTTATGCAAGTCGGCTGACCTTCTGTTTTCAGCTTTTCAATCATTTATCTCCACTTAATATATAAAAGTATTTATCGTGTAATCCAACTGCATTTGCAATATACAGTAAAAGCATTTCCTTGTATCCATGTTCTTTACAAAACACGCTAAATGCTGCATTTTAAACTCTATAAACCTAATGATAATGTGACGTGTTCTCGTTTCGCTCTCTCTGCTGGGATAATGATGTGTAAAAATATGCTTACCTTTATTATAAAACTGAGTTATCTATCCATTCATCATGTGTTTATATGATTATGTGTGTGTGTGTGTGTGTGTGTGTGTGTGTGTGTGTGTGTGTGTGTGTGAGTGTGTGTGTGTGTGTGTGTTTGTGTCTGTGTCCGTGTGTGTGGGGGGGGGAGGCCACGTGCGTGCATGCGAGGTGTATGTGCCTTCAGTAGCAGAGTAAGCATATATCTTCAACATATAAATATTCCACCAGAAACAGCATAATAGTGAAATACTGCAAAGTTCGCACTTAGCATAAGGCTAGAGAACGTCTGTAGAGATAAGACCGGAATGCAGGGAAGGTTTAGGGCCCAGGGGAAAACATTTTTCAAAATCCTATTCACTCCTCTTCAGACAAACGATCAAATTCTACAGAAAAAAAGAAAGAAAGGCTTGGAGCTTAACTTCCAGGATTCCATGGAGATACACGAGCTCTATGCTTTGAACCTTTTCCATAATATATATCAAACAAATAAAAAAAATAGTAAATAAAACAATAAAGAATGGTCGTAGTAAATGACGAAGATAGAATCGTAGTGTAGAGAAAGTAGGAAAAGTAAAAGTAATAGTTGATAGTAAAAGTAGTTGAATTGCTATAATATAAAAGTAACTGATATGAAAGGATAAAGTATGAATTATCAAAAAAAATCAGAAATGTATCCTTTAATTGGTTACAATAAAACAGATAGGTGTGTGTGTGTGTGTGTGTGTGTGTGTGTGTGTGTGTGTGTGTGTGTGTGTGTGTGTGTGTGTGTGTGTGTGTGTGTGTG
>NW_028234409.1:45104494-45111994 GCF_977035675.1 Penaeus japonicus
TTTTTTCTTGTTCATTTCCGCCTTTTTCTACGTTTCTTTCGCTCTCGACTCTGCCTTTGCCTTCGCTCCCGCCTTCCTCCCTTCTCTCGCTCTCGCCCCCTTCGACTCTGCCTTTACCTTCGCTCCCGCCTTCCTCCCTTCGCTCGCTCTCGTCCCCTTCGACTCTGCTTTTGCCTTCGCTCCCGCCTTCCTCCCTTCTCTCGCTCTCGCCCCCTTCGACTCTGCCTTTGCCTTCGCTCCCGCCTTCCTCCCTTCTCTCGCTCTTGTCCCCTTCGACTCTGCCTTTGCCTTCGCTCCCGCCTTCCTCCCTTCTCTCGCTCTTGTCCCCTTCGACTCTGCCTTTGCCTTCGCTCCCGCCTTCCTCCCTTCTCTCGCTCTTGTCCCCTTCGACTCTGCCTTTGCCTTCGCTCCCGCCTTCCTCCCTTCTCTCGCTCTCGACTCTGCCTTTGCCTTCGCTCCCGCCTTCCTCCCTTCTCTCGCTCTCGACTCTGCCTTTGCCTTCGCTCCCGCCTTCCTCCCTTCTCTCGCTCTCGACTCTGCCTTTGCCTTCGCTCCCGCCTTCCTCCCTTCTCTCGCTCTCGACTCTGCCTTTGCCTTCGCTCCCGCCTTCCTCCCTTCTCTCGCTCTCGACTCTGCCTTTGCCTTCGCTCCCGCCTTCCTCCCTTCCCTCGCTCTCGTCCCCTTCGACTCTGCCTTTGCCTTCGCTCCCGCCTTCCTCCCTTCCCTCGCTCTCGTCCCCTTCGACTCTGCCTTTGCCTTCGCTCCCGCCTTCGACTCTGCCTTTGCCCTCGCTCCCGCCTTCCTCCCTTCCCTCGCTCTCGTCCCCTTCGACTCTGCCTTCGTCACGTCATCACTCGTGCGTTATTTGGTATTTTCGACCTTGTTACGGTGATCATAGGAGCTCTAATTCCACTCCTACATTATATGTTGGTATCTGATTTAAGTCAAAGGACTTGGATTAAAGTTGTTGAACGGCTAGCTTAATTTTTGTATTTTTTAATGTGTCATTTAGTTTTAAATTCAAAGTTTTTGTAACTGCTTCTTAGTTGTGAACACGTGTTGGTGTCTCTGTACTGCATCTCGTTACTGCTTTTTTTTAAGTGCGTTCAGGGCGGGTGGAAAGCCCGTTGAAAAGTGAGTGAATAGTTGAGTGAATAGTGAAGTGAGTCAAAACAGTAGGTCATGCATACAAGGGGAAAGGCCGGTAAAAAGGACGGCAGTAACACGGTTGATAGACCCACCTCCAGGAGTCAATCCACCGAATCCCTTCCTCTCTTAGCTCAAGGCTCGGATAGGCTTGTGCGTGAGGCAGTCTCGGCAATGGAGGGTGAAGTCACAATGATAGAGGAATTCTATCAGAGGATGGCGACCCTCATGGCTCAAAATGAGCAGAAGTTGATGAGCCGGATCGATGAGTTGGCTCGGAGGAGTGACGAACAAGCCCGATCCAGTAGTGACAGGCTAAGTAGACTGGAGGATAGGTTGCATAGTCAGGCAGCTGAGGAAGTTGTAGCTCAGACCAGTGAGCTTGAGGTCTCCAGACATGCCGCTCGGCAGGTTTCGACCCCTGTAGAAGTGACTGCCCCGCAGGTAGCCACTGAAGCACCTGAGGCTGAGAGGCCTCAAAGGGTTACCATCACGGATGACTTCTCCCGGGATGTACTCTTGGAATGGGAAAGGAGGCTTAGCAGGAGGGAAAGAGAATTGGAGAGGCGGGAACTACAGGTCCCTAGGGCGGTGTCTTCGGGAATTAATGGCCCAGAACTTGGCTTTGGTGGGTATGACTCCCACAGGCAGCCTCAGTCGAGTGCATATTACTCGGAACCTGCCAGGAGAGGTAACCCGACGCCGGCACCTCCTTCTCATGAAGGGCCCTCATCAGAGTATGTGAGGCAGCCTCCTTTCGCTAGTAACGGACATACTCCAGAGCTCCTGCCGAGAGCCCCTACATCTTTAGGGTCTGATAACCCAATCTCCTATGTGATAAGTAGTAGGGACAACGTGCCATATTTTAAAGGAGAGACCTCAGCCTGTGATCCTCTTAAAAGGAACCAGGAGATTGAATCCTGGATTCGATCAATAGAGAACTTGGTTCGACCTCCCACTAGCGATGCGTTTATCAGGGCAGCAAGGGCTAACTGTCGTGGTCGAGCCGAAACGATAATCAATTCGGAAAGTTTCGACCATATTATAGACTGGAACTCCTTTAAACGAGAGTTAAGGAGAAAATTTAGGGGCACGTACACGGCAGCCGATTTTTATAAAGTCCTGTACGATCATACTATGTCTGACTTGCAGGCCCCAATGGATTTTTACCTCCAGATTGAGGCCTCGGTTTACCAAGGGTACCGAGATCATAAAGAGGCCATAGGAGACCCGACAGAGCTAATAAGGAGGGTCTTCCTTTCGGGTGTCCCAGATTGGTTGAGGGACTTTCTGGTGCTTAAGGACGACTGCACCTCACAACAACTGGCTGAGACCGCTCAGAGAGTGTGGAATTCGAGGAATGGCATTAGACATAGTCACTCTACAGGCCGCCATCAGTCGCCCAATCCTCTTTCTGAGGAAGATGATAGGCTTCGACGTCGATTTGTCGAGCGTCCACACCGAGCCAGGGACTCTTATAGTCTCAGTCCCTTATTAGCCAGTCCTCAGTCTGTCCCTTTAGCCATGGCTTCCTCACCAGGCCGCTCTAGATCAGATGTATGGTGCGATTTCCATAAAAGCACCACCCACAGCAACCACGAGTGCCGAGCTACAGCCTTTTCTCGCTCCCCTACCAGGCCTGGGTTATACACGTGCTTTAGATGTGGCCACAATGGCCACATGGCCCGAGAATGTCCCTTTCCTCGACGCCAGGGAGACAGAGCTCCGAGTCCCGCTGGCAGGAATGAAAGGAGCCAGTTCGCTAGGTACAGTGAAAGGGACACCAGTGAAAGTCATGGCCGTGAGGGCACGCGAGAGGAACGGACGACCTCTCGTGGCACTCAATGCTAACGGAACAACCATAATGTGTTTTATAGATACTGGGTCCGAAATTACGATAATTAAGCCTGGCGCCCTTGATATGATTGACGGTAATGATTTGCCCAAACAGCCCTCGCAAAAGGTTCTAAAAGGTATTTCTGGAGCTGTCAGATCAGAATCGGAAGTCTCTGTGCCATTTAAGCTTGGAGAAGGCTTAACTCTAGTTCACCAGGCCACCGTAGCTGATCTGGATTTCCCGGGAGACCTTCTTTTAGGAATTGATTTCCTCAGGCGTATTAACTTTACCCTGAAATCGGCTGCAAACTCATCCACAGGCCAACTGATTTTAGAGGGCTACAGGTTCTCCGTAGTTTTCACGGATACAGAGTCCCTGAAGATAGCTTGGGTAAGGAGTTATGAGGATGCATCGACCCAGACTGACTTGCCTAAATCCACCCCAGAAGGTGGACCGGAGGCAACTGTACACCTGGCAAAACGGACGGTAATCCCCTCGCATTCAGGTGTGTTCTTGAAAGGGGTCATTTCAAGATTAGGGCAAATCCATGGGGATGTTGTATTAACCCCCATTGTCTCAGACTCTTTAACTCTACCATATTCCGTTACCACAGTAACTGATAGATGCTGTACCGTCTGGGCCATAAACCTTTCGTCACGGCCACTTACGCTCAGACCAGGGACTAGGCTAGGAACTGTGGCCTCCGTTGATGCAGTATATTACAAAGATACAAAGAAGGAAGGTATGATTAATGGTGCCCCCTGCGGCGAGACAGAACCTGAAAGGGAAGGTGTGGTTAATGGTGCCCCCTGCGGCGAGACAGAACCTGAAAGGGAAGGTGTGGTTAATGGTGCCCCCTGCGGCGAGACAGAACCTGAAAGGGAAGGTGTGGTTAATGGTGCCCCCTGCGGCGAGACAGAACCTGAAAGGGAAGGTGTGGTTAATGGTGCCCCCTGCGGCGAGACAGAACCTGAAAGGGAAGGTGTGGCTAATGGTGCCCCCTGCGGCGAGACAGAACCTGAAAGGGAAGGTGTGGTTAATGGTGCCCCCTACGGCGAGACAGAACCTGAAAGGGAAGGTGTGGTTAATGGTGCCCCCTGCGGCGAGACAGAACCTGGAAAGGAAGGTATGATAAATGGTACCCCCTGCGGCGAGACAGAACCAGAAGGGGAGGATATATTCAATGGTGCCCTTGATGCTGAGATGAAGTATCCAGGAGTGGAGAGTGACAGTTGTAACGTTAACGTGGATTGGCCAGCAGTAGATTATTACAATGTTGCCGAGATTAACATATCCAGTTGGGAGGACAGTGGCCGTTTCAACAGTAGTCCTGTCAAGGACTCCCTGTTTATGGAATTGGATTGTGATTCTGATATGGAGTGGGATTATTCAGAATATGGTTACCTCAAAGACATTACTGAGGAAGATGAGTTGGACATAGAAGGTGCAGTGTTACCACCATCTATCGTCCTAGCCACTTGTGAGGCAGCCCAGGAATGGTTTTCTTTGGATAAAGAAGGGTTAAGTACTCCATCCCTTGACCACTTACCTCCTGAACAGAGGCAGGAAATAGTTCAGATAATTGATCACCATAAAGACCTTTTTGATGGTGGGGAAGAGACCATAGGTTTAGTCCCAGGCATTCGTCATCACATAGATACAGGTGACGCCAAGCCCACTTGCACTAGGCAGTGGAGACTACCATACGCCACCAAAGAGACCATTCGACAACAATGCAACTCTATGCTACGGACAGGTGTTATAGAGCCGTCTACTAGCCCTTGGCTTAGCCCTGTCGTCCTTGTAAAGAAAAAGGATGGTAGTTTAAGGTTCTGTGTCGATTACAGAGCCTTGAATGCTGTCACCATTAAGGACACGTATCCTCTGCCACGTATAGATGCATTGATCGATGAGTTGGGCCCCATGGATACATTCACCACACTTGATGCTCGTGCAGCTTACTGGGCCGTAGAGTTGGAGCCCAAAGATCGCCCAAAGACTGCATTTTCAGATGGCTATCGGCTGTTCCAATTTTGTCGTCTTCCATTTGGTTTGGCTACTGCACCAACCACATTCCAACGAACCATGAATGTGCTGTTATCCTCGGTTCTGGGGAAACACACGCTCTGCTACCTTGACGATATAGTAATATATAGCAGAGGGTTTGCCCAACATGTGCAAGACTTGCGGGAGACCTTGACCTTGCTCTCTGCAGCTGGACTAAAATTAAATATCGAAAAATGTGCCTTTGCAGCTAAGACTATCAATTTTCTGGGCTTTACCATCACACCAGAAGGTGTGCTGCCCAACCAGGATAAAGTGATTGCCATCTCAAAGATGCCGCCCCCACGTAACGTTAAAGAGGTGCGTAGGTTTCTTGGCTGCACAGGATTCTTTCGCAAGCATATTCCTGGATATGCAACGGTAACTTCTCCCTTGCATTTTTTGCTTAAGAAAGGTCAGAAATGGGTGTGGGGACCTGAACAACAAGAGGCCTTTACCGAACTTATACAGCGTCTTGTCACAGCACCGATACTTAGGCAGCCTGATTTCAGCCAGGAGTTCGAACTACATACTGATGCATCAGCAGTAGCAATTGGGTCCTGCCTGATGCAGAGGGACGAAGACAACATTCCGCATGCCATAGCTTATTATAGCAGGAAGTTAAGGGCAGCAGAAACGAGATACCCTGCTATAGATTTAGAGGCCCTGAGTGTAGTGGAAGGTGTGAGGGTATTCGATTCTTACCTTTATGGGAGGAGATTTACCATCTATACAGACCACAGACCCTTGGTCCATGTCTTCACTCGAAAGACTAAATCTCCCAGGATGACGAGGTACGCTCACGACCTCTCCTTTTACACCTTCAATATAAGGTATAAAGAAGGCCCTACCAATCACGTTCCGGACCTTCTTTCCAGGCATGTAGCTCCCGTTAAGGTATCGGAGGACATATCCACAAAACACGTAGCTGCGTTAGCCATCACTGAGCTCTCGCCAGAGGCCATAGCAGCAAAGCAATCTCAAGACCCCCAGCTTGCCGATCTGAAACGATATTTGCTGGAAGGGACAGTGCCCAGGAAGAAGTGGCCTCTTCCCTTAGATGAGTTTGAGGTGAAAGATCGAGTTATTTACCGACTTAAGCACTTGGCAGACAGGGTGTGCTATCAACTAGTTGTTCCCTCTTCTTTAAAGAACTCTGCCCTGAAAGTTTCTCACTTGCCGCCGTTAGCCTCGCACCCTGGTGTACAGAGGACATATGAGAATGCCAGGGCTATGTATTACTGGGCTAACATGCTTAAAGACTGTAAGGAATACGTTGCAAATTGTCCAGTATGCCAGCAGTCCAGAGGTAATCCGCAGCGTGTTCCTATGGCTAGTGCTCCCCTTGCGCAATACCCTCTAGAGCGTGTATCCATGGACATTATGGACTTTGGCTCCTCTATACCAGTGCGCTATGGTCTATCTGTTCTCGACCAACACACGAGATGGTTGCAGATTGTGCCCTTAAGGAAAGTGACTGCAATCACTGTCCATCGAGCTTTTGTCGACCACTGGGTAACTCTGTTCGGTCCACCTCGGGTGATCCAGACGGATAATGGGGTACAGTTTACAAGTGGTCTCTTTAAGGAGCTGGTTAGAATGATGCACTCCAGCCACCACTACACAATCAGATACCACCCACAGGCTAATGGGCTGATAGAGAGAACCAATAGGGTTGTGAAATCTGCTCTCACGGCACTCGTAAACAAGAGGCCCAGAATTTGGCATCAGTTTGTGCCGGAGCTAAGGCTGCAAATCAATACCGCCATTCATAGGAGTACTCATGAGCAGCCCCTATATTTGCTAACGGGCAGACATGCAAATTTCCCTGTAGGGCTCACCAACGAAGCGGTATTTGCAGAAAACCTGAATCTGCAGGAGCGTCTCTCTGAGGCACGTAAAGCTGCCATTACCGCTTCTAATGATTCCAGAACAAGTTATGGTAGATACTATAACCGTGGCAAAAAGGAGACATTTCGGCCTGATGTTGGTGGCTTAGTCTGGTATTATGAGCATGGGAAGCATACTGGTGCAGCAGCTCCATTGTCGGGAAGATGGCGTGGCCCGGCAAGAGTTGTATCTCGTTTAGGACCAGTGACCTTCGAGATTAGGGATGTCCATACAGACGTGCAGATGAAAGCGCATCTTAACCATTTAAAGCCATTTAGAACCTCCCATGAGTTGTCCTATGAATCAGAGGATGAGTCTGATCATGATCCTGAAGATATACAGGCAGATCCAGAAGCGCAAAACTCTGGCCGATACTTTACCCGTAGTGCCAGCCGATCTCTGCCGGGTGCCGTTGACACATCGGATCCTGTAGATGCAGCAGTTCCTGGGGTAGCAGACACAGCAGATGGTGACTAAATGTGACCTAGTGTAGTTTTACCGCTCCTAGTGGAGGACGATGTGACCTGGTTGTTCTATCAGTGAATTTGTTTAAAGCAGTGATAGTGATAATGATGGTGACGACG
>NW_028234409.1:45116994-45119494 GCF_977035675.1 Penaeus japonicus
ACAACAATGCAACAAAGAACAACATAATTTCAAATGAGCACTTCAATCAGGGACGATCGATCCTGTTAGTAAAAACTGGCAACCCCCCTGCCACCGAAACCACAGTCGTAGGGACGATAATGACACACGGAAGAAAGCAAGAGTTGAGGCCACTTTATCGAACATTATCCTGCTTTCTCCGGCGTTGAAATGAGACCTTCCGGTAACCGGCAAGAAATACGCCGCCCGGTAATTGGTCGTTATGTGTCTCCGGAATCAGAAGGAACGGGCCGGACTGTTATTAAAAGTCATGTTTACGACACTCTTGCTTAATTGGACACATGCCTTACAACCTCAGGAAAAGTAGCCCCGAGTATTTTGGTTTGGGAGGATGACGGGGAAGGGGGAAGGGGGAGGGGGGAGGGGGGTGAAGAAAGGGGGAGGGGGGAGGGGGGTGAAGAAAAGGGGGAGGGGATATTGCGGGTGAGGAATGGGAGTTTAGTAGGGGGGTAAGAGAGGAAGGGAGGGGGAGTGAAGGATGGAGGTAAGGGGAGACAAGAAGGGAGGAAAGTGAAAGGGAAGAAAGGGATAAAGCTCGGGGGTGAAAGAGAGAAAGGGAGGGGGAGTAAAGGAGGGAGGAAAGTGAAGGGGAAGAAAAGGATAAAGCTCGGGGGTGAAAGAGGGAAAGGGAGGGGGAGTGAAGGAGGGAGGTGAGGGGAGAGAGGGAGGGAGGTGGGGGAGGGGAGAGAGGGAGGGAGGTGGGGGAGGGGAAGAAAGGGTGAAAGGGAGGGAGAGTGTAGGTGGGAGGTGAGGGGAGAGAGGGAGGGAGGTGGGGGAGGGGAAGAAAGGGAGAGAGGTAGGGGGTGAAAGGGAGAAAGGGAGGGGGAGTGTAGGTGGGAGGTGAGGGGAGAGAGGGAGGGAGGTGGGGGAGGGGAAGAAAGGGAGAGAGGTAGGGGGTGAAAGGGAGAAAGGGAGGGGGAGTGAAGGAGGGAGGGGGGGGTGAGAGCGTTGGATGTGCAGGATGGCGAAAATAAAGTAAAACGGAGAGTGAACATTAAGAGGGGCAGGTTATTTGAAAAATGAAAAAGGAAAAGAAAGAATGAGAGAAAGAGGTTACAAAAATCGAGTGGAGGTGAAATAAGTAAGAGGTCTGTATTGGTGTAAAATGAAAAAGACAGAGGAAGAATGACAGAGAAAGGGAAGAATAGAATCTATTAGCTAGCGATGTACTCAAATGCAATCAATGTTGCCTAAGTTTCCCATTGCTAGTATAACAATTGAACACCTCCTTCATCGGAAAACCTTGGTTCCTTTTTTCATAACCCGGTAACTAGTGAGAATTTATATCTAGTTTTAGGATCTTAGAAGGAAAATTAAGGCCATCATTTTAGGTTTAAGGTAAAATGTTTATACTATTACCCGATAAATAAAGATATACCTCAATAGACTGGTTTGGGGGTATTCTAACATGTGATTCATGAACCATAACGACTGAATTCCTGGATATCAAAATGTAAACGAAGTGGGAAATACACCTTGTTCTTTAAAGCGACCTAAAACACACTCCAGATAAACATTTTAGCCAATGAGTCTAATCCCCTAAAATGAGTCAATGAACATACTTATTGTACTTTACTGGTATATTTCCCGTCCGTGTTCAAACGACTCGAAATAGCAACAGCCAAAATTATAATTCCTTACCCAGTTAATCTACATACTTGTTGGTTCTGAAATGCCCTTTTCAGTGATATGAAGAATAGATAAGTTTGAGTTGATATTAAGGGCACCAGAGGTCAAAATGCAGATATACATTTAATCATCTGGGAAAGTCAAAACATCAGTATAGTATAGAAAGCTAAGAATGCAATGCTCTTAGTGTACAAGTACCTAAGCTAATAATACTAAATGGCAATAAAAGAAGTATTAAATCAGATCGCATGACATACAGTGAATCTACTTAATAAGTCCGTTTATAGATTTACGAATTCTATCACATTCTTTTGAGTAGCACCAAAAGCATTTTCACATCATAAGTATCACATCTTAATCATGCAAGAAGGAAAAAGAGAAGGAGAAATAGCAGGTAGAAGGCGAAGATGAAGAATACATCTACATCAAAAGTACAGTTTAAGATTAATAATAAAAAAAAGCCGGGAAAGAAAGGGAAAAAATAACGGACAAAAAAATGAAGCTTTGACGTTAATGCCTGTAGGCCCAAGATACAAAACACCTCGATTTTGATATAGATCTCTTATAAGATAAAGGGAAAAATGCCGCGGTCATTTTTGTTGCCTTTAAGAAAAAGACCCTCAGTCATCGTAGGAGAACCCCGCACTCCCCTTAACCCCAGAAGAAAAGAAAGAAAGAAAAAAAATCTAATTAGGCAAATGGTCTTCTTGTTATAAAAAACTAATTGCCTAAAGATTGTATTGTGTGTATGCATTACCCTGACGATGACCATGGTTAACTCACTGGATATTAGTTTGATTTTGCATAATTCTGGTTTGGTTTTAATGTTTCT
>NW_028234409.1:45136994-45141994 GCF_977035675.1 Penaeus japonicus
ATATATATATTATATAATAGATATATCTATATATATATAAATAGAGTATATATAGATGGTAATACACAGACAACACATACACACAACACACAACACACACCACACAGCACACACACACACACACACACACACACACCACACACACACACACACACACACACATACACGCAAAACAAACACACACACGCACAAAACACAACACACACCAACACATACACACACACACACACACCCCCACACATATATATAAATATAATACTAATATGTGTGTGTGTGTGTGTTTGTGTGTGTGTGTGTGTGTGTGTTGTGTGTGTGTGTGTGTTTGTATAACATATATTTTATATATATATATATATAATTATATATATATATATATATATATATCAATACATACCATATATTTTATATACTTTCACGACATTTAAATAAAATATATATACATAAATAATATACATATATATATAATATATATATATATATATATATATATTATAATATATATAAATATATATAATAATATTTTATATTAAAAAAAGAAAAATATTTTTTTATATATATAAAATAAAATATATATATATATATAAATATATATATATATAAAAATAAATTATATATATTTTTTGTGTTTTATATATATATAAAATATATAATATATATAATATATAAATTATATAAATAAAAAATATATAATAAATATATGTTTTTGTTAAATATAATAATATAAATATATATTTATTAAAATTATAATAAATATAATATATATTTTTAAAATATATAAAAATATAAATAAAAATATTACAAAATTATATAAAAATATAAAAATATATATAAAATTAATACTTTAGGGAAATTTTATATAAATATTTATATATATTTATGTATATATAATACATATGTTTAAATACATTTTAAAATAAACAAAAGTATAATATATTATTTATCTATTTATTTATTTATTTTTTTAAATTTGTTTTTTAAATTTGAGAAAATCCAAAGCGGGGTTTTAAAACGATTTCTTATTATCAAAAATTTCATTCAGGAATGATTAAACCCCTTAAATTTATAAATTCTTTTTCAGGTAAATTGATTATTCATTCTATATACATACATGTTTATGTGAAAAATTTTTATTTATATATAATATATAATAATTTATATATATATAAAAAAGGGGAGAGTTTTTTAAATGTTTAAAGTTTTTTATTTAGGAAAAAATTTGGGGGGTTTGCCATCGTATTTTTTTTTTTTTTTTTTTTTTTTTAAAAACCTTTTGGCTTTGGGTCTTACCACATTTGCAAAAAATTAATGGTTAAAATTTTTTTTTTTCTATTATTTATCTACTGAAAATTTCTATTCTAAAAAACATAAAAAAAAATTTTTTGCCCTTTTTCCCTTGGCCACATATTTAAAGGAAAAAAAACGAAAAAAAGAAATCTTTTTTTTTCGCAATCTTCACATCCCAAAAATTTTTTAAAAATTCACCCCCTTTTTACTATTTTTTACATTCCTATCTTTCCCATTTTAAGCACTTACACCCCCAAACCTTTTTGGCCAAAATTTTCTCTTGCATCATGATGGAAATTTACGAGTTTAAAAAACATATACCCCGGGCCAGCCCCTGGGGGTTGCAGGAAAGTCTGCTCACGTTGCCCCTTTTTCATATTTATTTTTGAAGTTGGCCCAAGGTTTCCCAGGGGGGAAGCTGCTGCAACCGAGGTCTTGTTTCGTGCTCGAGTCTCTGAAAGGGTTTAAATTTTTTGGGGGGGAAGGGTCCCGTAGGAGGGAGTTTAAAAAGAGGGGGTTTGGTTTTTTGGGGGGGCGTGTGGGTGCTTTAGTGGTTGTGGGGTTTTGAAGCAAAAGTTTTTTTTTTTCTGTTTTGTGTGATGCGGGGGGAGGGAGGGAAAAGGGGAAAGAGATACAGAGGGGGATTTATGTATGTCTGTGTTGTTTTTAATGAAATATATATATTTATTTATTATTTTTTATTTATTATCTTATTTATATATTATATAAAAATTATATTAAGGGTATAAAATTTTTAAATTATATTTTTAACTTTAATATATATAAAAATTTTATATATATATTAATATATATTTTTATATATTATAATAATATATATATATGTATACAAAATTTAAAAATTTAAAATATATATATATAATATTTTATATATATTATATTATATATATATTTGTATGCATATATTTTTGTATACACATTTAAACACACACACACCACACACAAAAACACACACCACACCACCCCAACACGCACACACCCCCACACCCCACAAATATATTTATATATATTATTTTATATTATATATATATATATATATATATATATATGTGTGTTTGTGTGTGTGTGGGGTGTGTTGTGAGCGGTGTGTGTGTGTGTGTGGTGTGGTGTATGTGTTTTGTGTGTGTGTGTATGTGTTTTGTGTGTGTGTGTGTTGTGTGGGTCTGTGTATACACCCTTTTATTATATATTTTATTTTTTATATATATATATATATATTAATATATTATAATTTTTAAATATATATATACATACACATCATTTATATATTTTTAAAATATATATATATAAAAAATATATATACATAAATATATATATTTTAAAATTATATATATATTATAAAAATATTATATATATTTTATATATATATATTTTATTATATACTTAACATACATTTATTTATAGGGTATTAAATATATATATTTTATTACTTTATATTATATATTATATATATTATTTTATATATATATATATATTTATAAAATTTTATTAATTAATATATATATAAAATATTTTATATTTTTTATATGTGTGTGTTGTGTGTGTTGTGTGTGTGGGTGTGTGTTGTGGTGGTCTTTCTTTTTTAATTTTTTTTATCTCTCTTTCTTTTTATTTATTTGTTTCTCTTTCTTACCGTTTTTTTTTACTCCCCTTCTCTTTCTCCTTCTCTCTCTCTCTTTTTTTTAGATTTTACACCCCACACCACACAAAACACAACAACCCCAAAACCACACATTTATATTTTATATATATATATATATATATATATATTATATGTGTGGGGTGGGGGTTGTGTGTTGTGTTTTGTGTGGTATATCTACAAAAAGAGAGAGAGAGAGGATGGGTTAGATAGAGAAAAAGGAAAGGGAAAAAAGAAAAGAGGGGTTTAAAAGAAAAAAAGGGGGTAGGGGGAAAAGAAAAAAAAAATAAAAAAAAGAAAGAGAGAAGAATAAAAGAAAAAGGGAAAGAGAAAGATAAAAATGAAGAGTAGATAGATAGAAAAGGGAAAAAGAAGAAGAAAAGAGAGGGGGGAAAAGAGAAAATTTGGGAGGAGGGTGGGGAAACCCCTTTGGGGGAAAGGAAATGGGGGAAGGGGAGAAAAAAGGGGGAAAGGGAGCGAAATGGGAGAGGGGGGAAACAATGCAAATAAAGTAAAAAAAAAAAAAAAAAAGTTTAAAAAAGGGATATAGGACAAGGGAAAATTGAAATAACAAAATCGAATGCCCAAACAATATAAACGAAGGAAAGCTTGTTGATTAAAATCCCTTAAATTTTGCACCCAAAGCTTTCCCTAAAATGCAAGACTTCATTTTAAGAAGGCGTTACGCTTCCTTTTATTTCGTCCTTCCAAACTTTTTTGTTTTTATTATATAAAAAATTTTATTTTATATATTTTAATAAAATATATTATCAATATTTAAAAAATAAATATGTGTGTGTGTCTGTGTGTGTATGTGTTTTTTCGTGTGTATTTGTTTGTGTGTGTGTGTGTTTGTGTGTGTTTTGTGGGGTGTGAGTGTGGTATGTGTGTGTGTTTTGGGGTTTTGTGTGTGACTGTGGGGATTGTTTTTGTGGTGTTTGTGTGTGTGGTTCGATTCCCGGGCTGGAAATCTTCTCCTGATTCCTATTCGTTGTGTTGAATACTAGACCTTTGTCACATGGAAGGAAGCCGCTCAGAGAGCACGTTTTATCCAACGGTTTTTCTATCACCTACTCTGTACGCTTCCGCAGATCCATGCAAATACCGGTTCATCTCCGCCCCCCCTCCCCCTCACCTGGGTGAGCGGATGCTTGTAACATCCATGTGCTTCATGATTTCGGCCGCGCATACGAACGGGTGAGTAAGTTGTGAAGGAGATTCTCAATGCCTCTCTGTCTCAACCTATCTATCTATCTGTCTGTCTATCTATCTATCTATCTTTATTTCTATCTTTTATCTATCTTCTCATTCTCTTTCTCTCTTTCGGTGTTCTTTCTCGCTCTCTCTCTCCTCTTTCTATATTTTCAGGTGTTTCTCTCTCTCTCGCTCTCTCTCTCTCTCTCTCTCTCTCATTTCTCTCTCTTTCTCACTCTCTTTCTCTATTTCTGTGTCTATCTCTCTCTCTCTCTTTCTTTCTCTCTTCAGTGTTTCTCTCTCTCTCTCTCTCTTCTCTCTCATTCTCTCTCTCTCAATGCCACTCTCTCTCTCTCTCTCTCTCTCTCCTCTCTCTCTCTCTCTCCTCTCTCTCCTCTCTCTCTCCTCTCTCTCTTTCTCTCTCTCTTCTCTCTCTCTCTCTCTCTCTCTCTCTCTCTCTATCTCTCTCTCTTTCTCTCTCTTTCTCACTCTCCTTTCTCTCTTTCAGTCCTCTCGCTCTCTCTCTCTCTCTCTCTCTCTCTCCTCTCTTCTCTCGCTCTCCCTCTCTCTATCTCACACCTTCTCCTCTCTCTCTCTCTCTCTCTCTCTTTCTCTCTCTCTCTCTCCTCTCTCTCTCTCTCTCTCTCTCTCTCTCTCTCTTTCACTCTATCCAATCTATTATTTTTTCTATTGATAATAATGATTAAAAGTGCTGATGATAAATATAATGTTGAAGCTAATGATAATGATTATAATAATGATTGAAGATGATGATGATGATAATGATATGAAAAGGATTAGTAGTAGTAGTAGCAGTAAGTTTAAAAAACCAAATCCATATCATTTATTCTAACTATGGACATCC
>NW_028234409.1:45151994-45154494 GCF_977035675.1 Penaeus japonicus
GTTTGTATGTATGTATGTATGTGTACATATATGTATATATATACATATATATATGCATATATATGTATATATATATATATATGTATATATGTATATATATGTGTCTATATATATATATATATCTATATATATATATATATATATATATATACACTCTTACATATATATATATATATATATATATATATATATATATATATATATATATATATATATAAGGACATATATGCATATATATCCATATATATGTATATATATACATACATATATATATATATATATATATATAGATATATATATATAATAATATATATATATATATGCATATATGTGCATATATATGTATATATATATATATATATATATATATATATATATATATATATATATGTATATATAAGTCTGTGTGTGTGTGTGTGTGTGTGTGTGTGTGTGCGTGTGTGCGTGTATGTGTGTATAAATGTATATATAGACAAACATATCCAAGAGAAGGTGGTGGTTTCGTATAATGAAACATAACGTCTGAATGATATTTTCCCAAATCAATGCAACGAATAAGATACAAATTCTGATAAAAGCAAGATTACATGAATATGGCGCTTACATTAATAATGCAAATACAAGTTACGAATGATGCATCTAATTGTCGCTATGAAATAAACCATAATATAGCGTTTGATATCAATAGGTCTTCCCTCTGAGGAGTTTGGTGTCAGTGAGCCGAGGTGAGTGACAGCGTGAGCGTCTAAGACAAGGTGTCAAAGTGTGGTGTCAGCTGCCACTCGAAATTATAGGCTTTAACCGGCCTCCGAATCGAATTTATATCCATATGTGCTTGGACAAAGGTTCTGTTCTTGACGCTACAGGCGGGGGCGAGAAGTGGTGTTTCGGCTCTGCTGGTTCTTTTTCGATGCCGCCTGTTGGAGGACGAGATCATTTCATGTACTCAGTGGAACCCCCATTGTGAGGCCGTGGATGAGTTTGCGCAGTTGGCTGTCTTGTGGGAGCGCCTTGCCGTGCATCGGGGAGCCGTTCGTGGTGGACCAGCGTAGGGGTGCGTACTCCGAGGAATGCAGTTTGGGTGGGTCGGCCGAAAGAGACGTGAGCAGGGGAGTGACTGTTAATTAAGGAGCCCCGAACGGTGGGGTTCTGCCCTAACTTCTTTAAAAAGTCTTGTGGCTCTCATGCCGTTCACCCAGTCGTCTTTCGGTACGTAAACATGGAGAACTGGACTTCCCGCCACAAAGTTCTTGTTATGGGGAATGGTCTCTGGCCACCAACCATCCTGCCTTCTGTTCAGAGGAGCCGATGGATGGAAGGAGGTTTGTCTCGAAGCCTCATGCGGGACTCGTTTGTCGTCCTGGTCGGTCTCGCTCGTGGGCATTTCAGGGTTGAGAGGGAGCTTGTTCTGAAGCATTCTTCTGGAAGAATCGGTCACGGCAGTTCGAGCACGCGCCTCGACACGAATCGGGCGCTTCGGTTGTTCGGAACGAAGGTCATCATCGGGCGAGGAAGGGTTAAGTGAGCCACGGGCGAGAGCTTCAGGGGTGACGGGGTGGGAGTCGTCTCTCGGCCAGACAACGAGCCCGTTGGCCGACGACTTCCCCGTAATAAGGGCTGATCTGGGAAGAAGGGTCGAGTAAGAAACGTAGTTTATATATATGTATATACGTAAATATATATAAATATATATATATATATACATACATATATATATATATATATATATATATATATATATATATATATATATGTGTGTGTGTGTGTGTGTGTGTGTATGTGTGTGTGTGTGTGTGTGTGTGTGTGTGTGTGTGTGTGTGTGTGTGTGTGTGTGTATGTGTGTGTGTGTGTGTGTGTGTGTGTGTGTGTGTGTGTGTGTGTGTGTGTGTGTGTGCGTGTGTGTGTGTGTGTGTGTTACATATATGTGTGTGTGTGTGTATGTATGTGTGTGTGTGTCTTTGTAACATTGTGCGTACGTACGTGTATATCTATTTAAGTGCTAGAATTATTCCGAAAGAATCGCAATTTACCAGAATTCATATCAAACATTTCTAAATTGCAATCATCATCATCAGTGCTATAAAAATACAACCAACACAGAACAATGAAAATGAAAACACAAATAGATGCACCAGTGGAGTAAAGGTCATATGAGTATTTTGTGAATAGCAGTTGAGGGAATTTTTTTATAAAATAGAAAATTATACCTTTACTTACGCAATAATGATTTATTCTTTCCAACCGTTTTATTTAATGTGCGCGTGTGTGTGTTTGTGACTAGATACATTCTCAAAATCATTCATTTTACATATATCAATGAAGATATTTTCATAAAGGCTTCAGCATTCATAAGCGGGTGTTTGTATAACTAATGCGAACCGGTAAAAACTAATTGTTCCTAGAAAATAAATTATGTCTTGCTTAGAACTAAAAGGGCACGCACACAAAAAAGATAAAAAGCTGTATCACAGTTTTGTTTTGCATTTTTAATTCGTGATGT
>NW_028234409.1:45159494-45164494 GCF_977035675.1 Penaeus japonicus
ACACACACACACACACGCACGCACACACACACACACACACACACACACACGCACACGCACACGATTCAAAAAGAAGTTATGACAAGGTAGAAACTTGAAGACTGCGGTTCACGCCAGTCGAAGTTAGCGCGGCTTTGAAATTAGACTCGTGCCGGCGGTGGAAATGAATACTTTAATGAAGTTGGTGAGTTTGATATACACAAAGTTCTGGAATGCTTAAACAGGCATGAATATTCAGCAAATGTTCCTCTCTTCGCCATTCAATGAAGGCGGGATAAATATGGCATGATGCTTTTGCTTATGCTAATTTGGAGTTCTATGATAACCGAACAAACAATGCGGTTCCGGAATTGCTTTTTCTAATGTTGGGGAGCGAGTTTGGGTCGAAAAAATGGAGCGAGGGAGAGAAAGAGAGAGAGAGAGAGAGAGAGAGAGAGAGAGAGAAGGAAAGAGAGAGAAGGAGAGAGGAGAAGTAAGAGAAAAGAAGAAAAGGAAGAAACAAGAGAGAGATTCAGGGAGGGAGGAAGGGGAAAAAGAAGGGGGGTGTATTATTCATTACTACAGCATACTCCATTTCCATCTAAGTATTGGGTAAAAAATATTCTAACATTTCTTCTCAGGAGCTATTACTGTTTACGCACAAAATCTTCAGAAACGGAATATATACATTGCCATTTTTGTGATAAGAAAGTCTGACCAGGTTTCCCTCCCCCCCACCCCCTTCTCTCTCTCTCTCTCTCTCTCTCTCTCTCTCTCTCTCTTTCTCTCTGACTCTCTCTCTCTCTCTCTCTCTCTCTCTCATATATATATATATATATATATATATATATATATATATATATATAAAAGATATTATATATATATATATATATACACCTACACATACATACCTATCTCTATATTTCTTTTTCTCTCTCTCTTTGTATCTCATATTTTTCGCAACTTTCTTGCTTGGCGACGTAGCTTATTCATGTTGGTTGTTTATGTTCTTGTTCTACGATTGCGTGGCTTGATTACATATTCATGTTCCTTCTCCTGCTTTTTCTGTTTCATTTCCCTTTGTTTGTATATTCGACTGCATTTTCCTTGCCTTGCCTTTTTCATTCTGAGAGTGAGGGAGGGAGGGAGGGAGAGAGAGAGAGAGAGAGAGAGAGAGAGAGAGAGAGAGAGAGAGAGAGAGAGAGAGAGAGAGAGAGAGAGAAGGAGGGAGAGAATGGATAGATAGAAAAAGAGAGAGAAGAGAGAGAGAAAGAGAAGAGAGAGAGAGAGAGAGAGAGAGAGAGAGAGAGGAGAGATAGGAGAGAAGAGAAGAGAGAGAGAAATAGAGAGAAGAGAGAGAGAGAAGAGAGAGAGAGAGGAGATAGATAGATAGTTAGATGGAGAGAGAGAGAGAGAGAGAGAGAGAGAGAGAGAGAGAGAGAGAGAGAGAGAGAGAGAGAGAGAGAGAGAGAGAGAGAGAGAGAGAGAGAGAGAGAGAGAGAGAGAGAGTTAGAAGAGAGACAGAGGGGGGAGAGCAATTCATTCTTAATAAGAGATGGGAGGAAGTGGATAAAAACAGTAAATAAGGGTGAGGATAATATTCATGATAATGGTGAAGATAAAAATAGTAATGATAATGATATTAATGATAATGATAATGATGATTATTTTATGATAATGATGATTATGATGATGATGATAATGATGAAATAATTGTAATGACAATAACAATAATGATAATAAGAATCAGATTAAGAATGATTTTGATAATGATGATCATAATGATGACAACAATCATGATAGGGTTGACAATGATAATAACGGCGATAAGAGCGATAGTAATGACAGTGATAGTGATAATGTTGATAATATTATTATGAAAATAATACTAATAAAATTAACAGTCACAAACAAATGAATATCAAGAAGAGCATCACAAGCAAAACAACAGTAACAAAAACACCAATAGTAATAATAATATGTAATAATATTTAATGATAGTAATGATAAAAAAATATATATACATATATAAATCTAACTCCCCTTTCAACATCCCTCTGAGGAGACCTACAGCACATCCCTCGCCCTGCAAAGAGAGCAGTGCATTTTGTTGATCACTGTTGCTTATTCACGAGATTCTGGCCACTTCGAGTTCTTCCCTTCTTCTTTTTTCTCTTTCTCTCTCTCTCTCTCTCTCTTTTTTTTTTTTTTTTTTATTCGCGACGCTGGTTCATTTTTTATGTCCACTTCTCTTTCTCGAAGCAACTGAGTCTGGAAAGGATGGAAAAGAGTGGATGGTTTTGTTCGTCGGATGATGGTGTTCTTGTTATTCGTATGGATGCATATTGGATACGTGATTGTAACATATTTGTTTTTGTTTGTTTTGTTTGTTTGGAATTGTTTGCATATTTTTTGGGGCAACTTCGTTTTTCCTTATCATCGTCTTCATCATTATGTAAGGTTTTTTTTTTCATTGTTGTTGTTTGTTTGTTGGTTGGTTGGTTGGTTGGTTGGTCTATCTGTAACATTTTTAATATTCATACCATTAGCATATATACTGCTGATCAATGAATGCAGACATTTTTTTTCATACTTCATCATCAACATATTATATCATTGCTCTTACTCTTATCATTAACATCATTTATGCCATATCTAAGAATCATTTTTGAAAAACATATTAACTGTTGCGTTGTTCAAGAAAAAAAAAAAAAAAAAAAAAAGCTAATCGAGTTATGAATACGTAACAAGTGTTCGCTTCATATCCATGACACTGCGAACAAAATACTACCCACATGTTTCAGAAATAAGTTTCGGCACCGTGAACTAAAATGCCTCAAGGGTTCGTTCAGTCATAATAAAAGACATTTTTAGGACAGCACAGGACATCTGATTGGCTTCCTATCAATTATGTATAAGATTCATGATAATATGGAGCATTTATTTTAAACACTCGACTTCCTTAACGCTGTATTCCTCTTTGGAATCCCTAACAATACTCTGATGATGAATAAATGCGCTCTAACATCCTGTACATCATTGTCCCTGGCCTTATTCAAGATTCTTTCTTCCATCTATTGAAGAACAAGTTGCCGAATCATGTAGTTCAATCGGACAGTATTTAAAACATGTAAAAAGTAAACAATTTTCACATTTCTCTTCGACGGACCAGTCCTAAATAATCTATTCTACTAATTCTTGTAAACCTCTTTCTACCTTTAACTTTTAACTTATCTAATTCATATTTTATCACATTATATCTTTCGGTGTTTTTCCTCAGTGCTTCTTATCAGTGATTTGAAATTTATATATAATGATAAAAATGGTAATAGTAATAATGATAACAATGATTCAAAAGGATGAAAAAGATATAATCATGAAGATAATGATGATAATAATGATGCTAATAATGAAAATAATGATAGGAATGATAATGATAGTAATGGTAATGATAAGAATGATAACAATAATAATGAGAATGTTAGTGACAATAATTATTATATTATAATGATAATAATGATAATACTGATAATAATCATAACGATAATCTATCTATTGATCAATCTATCGATCTATATCTCCTCTCCTCTTCTCTCTCCTTCCCTTTCGTCACAATCATCCTTCCCTCTCTCTCTCTCTGTCTGTCTTCTCTCTCTTTCTCTCTCACTTCTATCTTTCTCTCTCTCTTCTCTCTCTCTCGCGCTCTCTCTCTCTCTCTCTCTCTCTCTCTCTCTCTCTCTCTCTCTCTCTCTCTCTCTCTCTCTCTCTCTCTCTCTCTCTTTCTCTCTCTCTCTCTCTCTCTCTCTCTCTCTATATATATATATTATATATAGATATATATATATATATATATATATATATGTATATATATACATATATATGTATATTATATATATAAGCATAAATACATAATATATATATATAAGATAATATATATATATATATATATATATATATATATATATAAGATGAGAAATATCTTTATTGATATCACCGTATCACCCACCCTCTCTCTTTCTCTCTCTCTTCCTCCTCTCTCTCTCTCTCTCACTCTCTCTAGCGACCCTCTCTCTACTCCGAATCTCTCTCTCTCTCTCTCTCTCTCTCTCTCTCTCTCGCTCCTTCTTCTTCTCTCTCTCTCTTCTCTCAGCTCCTCTGTCTCTGTCTCTCTCGATCTTTCGTTCTTCCCTCCCTCTCCGAGATTTCCCCCTAATTTTTAATTCCCGGTTTACTCACCTGCCATCGGGAGTGTGTGGACTCTCTCTAGAACTTTATTCTATGTCACTCTAACTCATACTAACTTTCTCACTTGCAGGTCACATTTGCCATGTAAATTTCAATTAGTCGTTTTTACTTGCAACATGAGAGCGTAAAGTTGGATCAATTTTTTGGCAATATTTTCGTTTCTGTTTGTCAACACGGTCAAGTTTTATAGTCCGGGACAAGGGGAAGTTCACAGGAATGTATGTATACACTCACATTTGGAAATGAAGTTTATAGGTAAGATATCTTATTTTGGGACTTATACTTTTCGGAACTCGATGTGTTTGCGTTTATATATATATATATTTGTATATATGTATATGTATATATATATATATATATATATATATATATATATATATATATATATATATATATATATATATATATATATATATATATATATATATATATATATATATATATATATATATATATATGTACATACATACAAACCCATATAAATACGAGTGTACTGGATGCAGTCATGTATCTGAAGGAGCAGTGAGGAGGAAGCTGTCGAAAGGGGACATTTGAGACATTCCCTAATACGAACCCCTTCTCCAGTAGACAAGACCTTTCAGACTTTCACTGATAGAATTCCTCATGATTTTGTACGAATGACCTGTTCATAATTTTGTGAATAACTCTTTCACGCACCGTAGCTGTTCCTGATTCGAACTCCCCAATCTGCTTGATTGATTAATGGTTGATTGTGGCTCTGGAGACCTAAGCATGCAAATTCCATGTAAATTTCG
>NW_028234409.1:45204494-45206994 GCF_977035675.1 Penaeus japonicus
TCACTTGCGTCTAAAGCAAACCTTTTTCTTTGGAATTTAACTTTTTTTTCACCTAAAGCTAACTTGATATATAATGCAAAATGATCACTAAGCAGTTCACTTACTACTTCACACTCTCCTTGAATCTCCTGACCGCCAAGCAGACAGGCATAATCAAGTCCTCCACCCTTCATGTGTGTCGCCTTTTTACCATCCAGCTAGCATGCATCAGGCCTTTCTTTGAGAAATTGGTAAAATCTGATACCATTATCATTGGTTTTGCCCATCTCCTCTAAATGCGGGTGCCTAGCATTATAGTCACCCACTCATGTACATGCAATCTGTATATCAAGTACATGCAATCTGGTAGGTATCTGAGATCAAAACATCTCCCAGATATGTATAAATTTGCAATATATACTTCACCTTCTTGTAAATACAGCTTCACACATACACTTTCACGGTATCTCTAGCAGTTCAGAAGGTATTGCACTTTTGACATAAGTAGACACTCCCCGTGTTCGGTCTCCGGAATTATGATATACCTTATAACCGTTGAGATTAAGAGTGTCACCTTTTATGTCCATATTGTCCTGGAGACAAATAACGTCTATGTCACTTTTCAATACGAAATAATGGACGTCTAATTCTCTAGTAAGTAAACTATTCACATTCCATTACATTATCTTAATACTACCACGCTCCATCAGACCTTTATGGTTTCCTCATACTTGGCAAACAGTTCCTTGTTCCTCCTGAACAGACTCCATCTTCTCAGAAGCGTATCCTTTTCAGCGTCTTTGCACCTAGGTAAGGTCGCTGAAGGTCGCTGTTGTTGTTCCTTCCACTACACTCGGTATTATTTTTCTTTCTTTGCCCTGAATAGTAATTTTGCTTTCTGTGTTTTCCTTCCCCACTAGATCATTGATGTCTTTTAGTGAGGTTTCTTTCACGGGAGTTTCTTCCTCAACCTCCACTCCCTTTTTATTCATTTCTACACCACAAGTTTTTTTTTCAATTGCATCCATCCTCTGCACTAATGTTAACAGAAGAATCTGTATTACTGTCCCTCGTCGTTTTCTTGGCTGCAACATCCTCTCGTTTGGCTGTTGGTTTGACCATCCGTGGCATTGTCATCCTTTTCCTGGAGTTTCAGCCCTCGAGGTGGACCTTGCAACCAAGCATTGGGGGCGGTATAGGTGTACTCTCCTGCTCAGGTCGTCTGGTGATCCTTCCTCTTGCCTCTTCCTCGGTTCCTTTATGGGAAGACCAGGAATTAAGTTCCACCCTTGGCCTCACTTTGCATGCTAGAGACCCAGTATTGTGCGAGCCTCTGCAATTGCAGCAGCAAGGTTTCACCCTCTCTCCTTTGTCTATCTTTTCTCTGCAAATCCTGGAGTCATGTTCCTGTCGCAGAATCTGCATCTGGCGTCCTGCTGACAGGACGACTTGTGTCCCCATCTGCTGCACTTGAGGCACAGGACTGGCGGTTTCACATACGGCGCCACCTTCGTGTTCCCGCCCCGGACCTTCCCCGGGACCTCTCCTTTCATGAGGGCAACGAGCTGGCATCGCTCATCGCCTCGGGGCGTGTGCCTTTTAACCAAACAATTCTCTCGTCGCAGAGCAGGAAGTCTGGGTCCAATTCTAGGGGATTGAAATATAGTGACCTTCGTCATTTTTACCCCTTTCTGTGGGACAAACAACACTGTCCCCTTATGCCCCTGAGCTGTCAGGAATTGCTCCGCCTCTTCATTCAGTACCGTAAGATACGGTCTTCCCTTCACCTCCTTTAGCACAAGCTCAAAATTGTTATGTTCTTTTCCAAGTTGCATTGCCCACTTCAGATTTTTCATGAAGGACGTTTTGAAAGATTCTGGAAATGACAACCTTCTTCTGTCCTTCCCACTGCCATTATCCTCATTCACGAGGGTTACCTCGTTGACTCCCCTAACGTCGTCCTTCAGTCTTTTTGCCTCTTTCGAAGTCGCTTTCCGTGTCACTGGAGTTTTCACTCTTGGTGTCCTTTCTGGGTCGCCTGATTCCCGACCCATCATCCTTCACTGGAGTTCCGTTTATGCAAATATTTTGCCAGTTGCCGTATCGGAATCCAGGGACACCGATGTGGCAACGGGAGCCATGTTGACACCTAGTGACCTTATGCCACTAGCAATTTAGAGCTCCTCTGTCGTCGCCAGGGAATACGCTAGGTCACTGTGCAGTATAACCACTTAGCCTTGAAAATCAAACACTCTTAATACGCAAGAAATGTGTAGCATTTGCGGGAGGACCCAAGGCACCTCACCCGCTCCCTGTCCAAGGACTAAGTAGGGGAGGGGGAGGGGAGGGGGAGGGGTAAACACAGGATTCGGGTAATCTTTCACGTTTGAGTACAGCACTAAAAGCCCGTCCTACTTCTATGAGTGATTCAACACGACTGGGAGAGAGAGAGAAAGAGAGAGAGAGAGAGAGAGAGAGGGAGAGAGAGAGAGACAGACAGACAGAGAGAGAGAAATTATCA
>NW_028234409.1:45226994-45229494 GCF_977035675.1 Penaeus japonicus
AAAAAAATCACATATCAATACAGCCATGTAAACAACCAGACCAAAAGACACTCAGCCCCACTCGAGCATCCACCACGCCCATCAAATCCGCATCTGGACACAGCAACACCGCGAGAATGCAACACCACCATTAAGAAGTTCACTTTAATGAGAGAAAGAAGCGAGCGAGCTCCGTGGAGTGTCATGCTGATGAATCCTCGTGCAAGGGCAGGAGGAGGTTGAAAGGCTTCGTTAAGCAGATGATAATGCACCGGAAATTACGTTTTGAAAACCTCGAATAAGGCGTTTGGAAATTTGGGACAAAGGGAGACGAGCGAGAGCTGGGGCGATGAGAGGGATGGCGGAAGAAACAGTGATGGGGATATTAATGATTCTGTGCTGATTTGATATTTGGTGACTTTCTTCGCTTGCCTATTGTAAAGATTTTTTTTTTTTTTTTCCCTTTGCATGTGTACAGAAAGAGAGAGAAGGAAAAGGTGAGAGAGAGAAAGGTAGAGAGAGAGAGAGAGAGAAAGAGAGAGAGAGAGAGAGAGAGAGAGAGAGAGAGAGAGAGAGAGAGAGAGAGAGAGAGAGAGAGAGAGAGAGAGAGAGAGAGAGAAAGAGAGAAGAGAGAGTGAGAATGATAGCGCTTTGAGTTCGTTCGACAGTCCAATTTTCCGTCTTGCTTTCGCTTCACACAAATCAGACTTTCAGGTGATCAGACTTTCCTTCATACCAAATAAGGCAAGAAGAAGACTTGAGAAATCTATCTCTTTCAGTCGTGAGACACATTGATATATTATACAATAACATGTACATCATAAGATTTAAAAGTGTAGAGTGGAAGGGAACTTTGGTGTGACTTCTGCGTAACCTAATATTCATTTGGCAATGCAAAATCTTATGCCTGTTTAACTTCGCCCAAAGTGGCATATTTCGTAGTAGTAAAGAGAATAATGTCTCCCCCACTAGTTCCATAACTGGGGCAAGGGAGGAAGATAATGCCCCTTTTATGATAAAAAAAAGTATGCAGCTTTATGCACGATTAAATGGATCCAACTCAACTATTACATTTTTTGACAATGGCCTTTTTTTTTGCATTCAGTCTGAGGATCATAGCAAGAAAAAAATAGAATATCTGCTACATCACCATACGGAAATGTACATCAGGGTCATGACCTCTACAATCTCTGCAAGATATATGGGAACTACTCCATATCATATCGCTGTGAGGCTGCCTTGCCCGATTTCTTTCAGGACATTAAGAAGATATTTTTCATGGGGCTAGAATCTTATAATACCAAACTCAGGGAATGTACATATAGCAATGCTGACTCTACATTTTTCTCAACACGATATCAACAATATTCCTTCCCTAATTATGTTTTAATCGAATACATGTGTTACATATCTTTATCGACACACGTACAACAATTACAACAACAATAACATAAACAACATTAACAAAAATAAAGATAACAACAACAGCAGATAAGAACAAGCGATTCGGCATCCCCACTGCAGCCTCCGCCCTTTTTACTCTCGATCTCTCGAACGGCTGATGGAAGACAACAGAACTTCGACCAGATGCTCTAACTGCTTGGAAAATTATGATTAGCTTCCACGAATCACATGGCGGAAGAACTGGGACGAGCCATCACGAAGGTCTCCCTCGCCCTTCTGTTTTGAAGGAGTTTCGACTCTAGCTGCCTCCAGTCGAAGGAGGTTGGAGATAGTCTAAGAAAAGTGCGGAGGTAGTTGGGTATTTTCTTGACCCCACGTGGCCTAAATGTTTATTTTTTCCCGATATGAATAAAACTTTGATATCTTTTTTTTATCTTTTATTCTGTTGGTCACTTATGATATACAGATAGCGGTTCTCTAACTTGCGATAGCAAGGCTTTGATAACACTTTGTAATTCGCCATTCCTTTAATTTCACGTTGTAATTAAATGAAAGCTGCTGTAATGTAACACATCGTGTTCAGAAAATAACATGCTGTGCCATGACTGTAACAGCATGAGGTATATATATATATAAATATAGATATATAGATATATATATATATATATATATAAAGATATATATATATATATATATATATATATATATATATATATTCAAGGACATTTTCCAAGGCGACGCGTTAGGAACATGATATATGCTTAGTCATATTGTCATAATGTTGGTGATTCAACGCCGTTCCCGCTAATTTTACTATTTGATGAATACTCTATACTGCTTTTGTAAATGCATGAATACATACATACATACATACATATAAATATGTATATACATATATATATATATATATATATATATATATATATATATATATATATATATATATATATATATATATATATATATATATATATATATATATATATATATATATATATATATATACATAAAATCCCTTGAAACTCTTTAGGCGTAAATGTGCGCAAATATTTGCGAGCGTAGATCAGTCCATCGGCCACCATCCCCCTAATTATTCCCTGTCAAGGTAATGACCAGA
>NW_028234409.1:45281994-45291994 GCF_977035675.1 Penaeus japonicus
CGGTGATCGTAAGTGCCGAGGGGCTGAGTCACTAAGACGGTTACGATCTCGGATAAGCGAAGTACCGTGCCAGCAACTTAAGGGTGCCTTTGAGAATCGTCATTATTCGCTATCCTTTGAGCTAAGGGAAATTTTCTCTTGACAGCAACTCCATTAAACATACTGCGTCGCCAGAAGATGAACTTCCTCCTTTCACAAATGAAGTAAAAATTACACATTCCGAACGTGAATATACACTACCGATAATGCTTACTATATCTATGCATACCAAGAATAAGTAATAGTTGCAGTTAATCTTAACCGATATAGATAGAGGATTCATAAAAGTAACCGTTTATAAATATCTATTGAAATCTGTAGCGCAACGTTTTTTGTCCTTGTTCTTGGCGGGAAAACACATGAGTGGTGGGAGGATGATGTGACGTCATCAGGTGGGCGGGCCTAGAAATAACTCGCTTCAACTTTTGTGCTTTATGAAACTATTCCGAATAACTCTTCATCTGTAATATTTATTTACTTGTTAACATTTCATATCAGCTGACTTACTACTGATTAGTCACCAAAGGCTGATTGTAACGAACTCACTGATTAGTCTAAAGAAGACAACACTATCGCCATCTGTCATCAGATGGGTAAATTACACCTGCGGCGATCTTAACTATAAGATTACGATCGTGTAGTGAATACCCCTTTGCTCGGCGCTGCCAAAATCGTACATGAGATTTCAGGGGTTAAGTACGGAGGGAAATCATAAGAGAGTTAGTGAATTCGGCCGCAGATATGCTGTGTTTTGATTTTTTTTTTTTTTTTTTTCTTGCAGTTCTCATATTCACACACATTTTTGATGGCACACAAAATCACACATACATGCACAGACACACACATTCACAAACAAACACCATACCGTACATCCTCACACACAAACGCATACATAAACACATTCCCACTATATCCCACCTCCCTCCAGAGGGACTCATCCTCCGGGAATAATTCCAGCATTCCGTCCCCTCCGCGGCCCTGGCGGTCACCTGGCTTCGCGCTGAGCAAAATCAAACTAATCCCCAGGGTTCATTTCCGCCCCCAAAGCCCTCGCGGGCGCGGAATCTACATGTGGGGAATCTGACGTCGTTTCTACTGATTCCTCTTCTGCCATCGGCGTTCATAGTGGAGCAGGATCCGAATACTGGGTCGGGATTCATTTAACGTTTCCCGCGCTAAGATGTCTCGGTGCTTCGGTCACGTGATCGAATCTTTTGCGCTGGCTTGGCGTCATATGCGGCCGGGAAGGAGAAAGGAAGGAGTGATGAATGGCGAAGAGATAGCTACAGAAGTGCAGAATTAGAGAGAGAGGGATAGATAGATAGGTAAATAGATAGGCGGATTGATCGATTGACAGATCGATAGACATACATATCGATAGATGGATGGATAAATAAATAAATGAATAGATATATACATACACACACACACACACACACACACACACACACACACACACACACATATATATATATATATATACATATATATATATATATATATATATATATATATATATATATATGTGTGTGTGTGTGTGTGTGTGTGTGTATAAGTATATATATGATATATACAATCATATATATATATATATATATATATATATATATATATATATATATAATATATATATGTATGTATATATATATATATATATATATATATATATATATATATATACATAAAAATAGTACAACTTGATATATTAACAGCTACATCATATAGACAGAGAGATAGAGATAGATATACCCTGAAAATATAAATATATAAACATGTGAACATATATCCAGATATCATTGAACAGGCAGATGCAGATATGCACATATCATTTTTTATTTGTTTCTTTTTTTATCAAAACCTGTTTCCGGGACGTTCGTTACTGCACATAAAGGCACAGAACATTCCCACTAATGAGCACTCGAACCAGAAAATCCATCAGTACATACACACGAAACAAAAGCAAACTCACCCGAAAAAAGACAACACGTCGACTACATGCACCATATTTCCTCACCATACACACTATCACTCACCATCACTCCCCGAAATATGAGCGATAAGCGCCTGGAACGAGACTTTCCTGACGCGGGAGTACTCGCCGGAAGATAAATTTCCTCGGGCGCTCTCGCAGCCAGGGTCGGGGAAGCTATGAAAAAAGATACCTTTTCTAATCTTTTTCTTCGGCGTCTGTTAAATTTTTATTTTATTTTATGTCAGTGATGATGCCTAAAATTCTTGATCTTATTTTTCACATTGATAACGGTGTCTGTAAAGTTCTTTTTGTTTTTATTGCGAAAGGTGCTCAGCATGCGAGCAATCCATGTGGATATTTGGAACGGATATGAAAAGACGCAGCGTGGATGTAAGGTTGGAATTACGGGAGAGATAAAATGATGGTACAAATATGATAGGTCATATATACACGGCTTGTAGGTATTGTGTGTGGGTGGGTGTGTGTGTGTGTGTGTGTGTGTGTGAATGGATGGGTGAATGTTTGTGCGCTTGTGTATGTGTTTTTGAGTGAATGAGTGAGTGAATTAAAAAGAAAATGAAGGAAGGAATGAGTGAGTGAGTATGTCTGTGTTTGTGTATGTCCGAGTGTGGAAGTATCCCTGCGTGAGAACTTTGCGGCTAAATAAAAGGGAGAGAATTGGAGTAAACGCCACTTCGAGGAATTCCTCCGCCTCGAGCGAAGGGTTTACCTAATGAGGTCTTAATCAATGGCATGTTGCAATGGCCCGAGAAGCACTGGCGTGATAAAGGCGAAGGAATCTTTCTTTCATAATCCGAAAACCTTCGTGTGGGATTAGCAAGAAATTTTTCGTCAAGATGACACT
Organism: Penaeus japonicus; assembly: GCF_977035675.1. Lineage (NCBI taxonomy): Eukaryota > Metazoa > Arthropoda > Malacostraca > Decapoda > Penaeidae > Penaeus > Penaeus japonicus. The sequence goes on from NW_028234409.1 coordinate 45,284,871, forward strand.
GTGGAATTTGAACTAAAACAAATCACAGAAGATTATCGGGCTGAAATTATTATATTTCTGAAATAGATGGTAAAGGTACGTTGCAATGCCACTGTTAATTCAGCGATAGATTTTCATTAATGGTCAATGCATGATATTTCGCTCTCAGAAAAGATATATATATATATATATATATATATATATATATATATATATATATATATATATGTATGTATGTATGCATATATATCTATGTATGTATATATAAATGTATATATATATATATATATATATATATATATATATATATATATATAACATATATATATGTATATATATATATATATATATATATATATATATATATATGTATATGCACTTATATATATATATATATATAAATATATATATATGCACATATATATATATATATATATATATATATATATATATATATATATAATGAGCGAGAGAGAGAGTGAGAGAGAGAGAGAGAGACTGAAAGAGAAAATAGAGAGATAGAAAGAGAGAGAGAGAGAGAGACAGAGACAGAGACAGAGAGAGAAAGAGAAAGAGAGAGGCATAGAGAAAAAGAAAGAGACAGAAAAAGAGAGAAAAAGATTAAGAAGAAAAGAAAGAAAGAGAGATATCATACAGAAAGACAAGGCAGATAAACATAAAGACAAATAGACATAGATACAGATAGGATACATGCATATACAAACGCCTAATATAAACTCCATTTTACTCCATCAATTCGAAATAACTTTCAGAAGCTGCGCCACAAAATCTACCAAAGTTCATCCGCGGTGGCTAGTTTTATCTTAGTTCCGAATGGCTGCGGTTGAAGTGACAAAAAAAAAAAAAAAAAAAAAAAAAAAATCGAGAGGGACTTTGGTTATAGGTTTGGTTGCTGAAGGTGGTTGAGTTTCGGTTGAAAGCTTTTGATGTTTGGGAAATATCATGGTTGGTGTTAATACAATGATATAGTTTTTGTTGTTACTTGATTTTTGCTCTTTTTTTTAGGATTTTTGTTGTTGTTATTGTTATGATTATGTTTATCGTAATTATTGAAACTTTTATGAGTTTTATGTTAATTAATAATGTTACTGTCATTATATTTCTTTATTATGATTGTCACTTATATCATCATCATTGCCATCAATGTTATTCTTATTGTTATCATCATTCTTATCATTAATAATGATCATTATCATCAATACTATCATTATCATTTTTATTATAATAATTATCAATATCATTATCATCATCTTTATCATTACCGTTACTATCAATATTTTCATCATCACCACCATCATCATCATCATTGCCATCACTATCATCATCACCATCATCATTATGATTATCATCACCATCATCATTAGCATCATCACTATGATGATGATCATCATAATCGTCATAATCATCATTATTATTATCATTATCATTATCATCACCATTATCATCATCCTTATCATCATTATCATCATCATTATCATCATCACCATCATCCTCACCATTATATGCATGAGATTAAATAAAACAACGGTATTTTTTATCGATATTTGCATCTTTTATAGTTACGGTTATTATAATAATTATTATCATTTTTAATATTGACATTGTTACCTTTATCATCATTATTACTGTCATCATTATTATCATTGTCATCATTATAGTTTTCATTTATGTTATTATCCCTATCACTTTCATTATCCTTATTTCTATCATTACATTCATTATCATCATTACTGCCATTAATAGTAGTACTTATATTAATATCATTATTCGTTTCGTGATCATTATTATCATCTTTTTTATTATTAATATAATTATTATCCCCCTCATTGCTATTATCATTATTATCTTTATGATCATTATCAATATCATTATTACTATTATCATTATTATCAGAAGTATCATTATTGCTTTAAATATTGATGTTATTATTATCATGATCATTATCATAATTATGATTATTATATCTATTTTCATTTTCATTTTCATCAGCACCATCATTATTTAATTGTTTTCATAATTCTGATCATTATTACTATTACCATAATTATTATAATCAGCACCATCATCTCTACCTTGCTCATTTCCTTCATTTTATAACAATTAACTTCCTTTCTGGATAATCCTCTCTCGAATTATATTTATAAATCAGACTCACATTCTCTTTCGAAGAATAGAAGGAAATGGCTCCCTTATCTGTTTATCATTGTTTTATCACATGTCATATAACTTATTCATCGTATTATTGTCTTTATCACCATTGTCATTATCATTTTCATTGCCATCATAGAATAAGACATGAATATCCCGAATCAGACACGAATCCCGCGCCTCCCCCTCTCTTCTATCAGCATTTTCTTTTCCTTCCGTTCTTTCTTTCACCTCGAATTTCCTCTCCGCTAAAAGGAAAATACTTTAGTGTCCCCGATCCATTAGCGGAAAGGGATCCGGCTGGCAAAATTTACACCTCTTCCTCTGGGTGATGCAGGGAGGGTCGAGTTTCAGGACGGCGGTGTCCTGCTCAATGCAGCTCGGACGTGTTGGCTGTCTACTCGCCCTCGATCCCGCTGGCAGATTGAAGATTCCTCTTTTATCCTTCGCCAGGCCAGGAGGCGTGTGGTGTTGCGTGCCCCCCCCCCCCCCCACACACACACACACCTTCCTTTCCCTCTTAGGAAGGGCGTGAGAGGAGAGTTACTCATCAGTGTGCGTGGATTTAAAAAGGGGGAGAGTCATCTTGTTGGACGAAAATTGTGTGTTGTTATTTATTTTTTCATTCTATTAGTTTAAGCAAATGGAGACGAGTAAAACGTGGATTGCAGCTTGCAAATATACTAAGAGAGCCGTCAGCTGTTTTACTGAATGTTCTGCTGCTTGAGATAGGAAGTGTATTGTTTGTAGCTCTACTGGTTGAAGCCTCCAAAGTCTGTTCCACTAGCGACCGTCGTAAATCTCCGCGCCAGTGTGTGAAGTGTGAACTATTGCTCACCGCCGGTGGATCTACTAATGAAAGTATCGCCTAATTCACCAGCAAGATCTGTGTGTTGCAAATTTCCTTCCTGCAGTGTGTGATGATTAAATTACCCCAGACTCGGTTCCTCCTCGACCTCAGCAGCTGTCCGGGTGGCTTCCATTTCTGAAATTGGATGAGGAGGGATCTCTAGCAAACTCTACGGGAGTTCCACGTAGGATTAGAACAGTCGTTGTTGTGGAAAACTGGTCAAAATGTTTTATGCTACAGCTTTCAGGTCTTTGAGAGTTTGTTATCTCCATCAAGTCCTCCCTATTGGAGGTTATTATGCGTGAGATCCTAGCAAGGGGTATGCCAAAGTCTATTGTTGTTGTGGATTTTAAACGAAGGAAATAATGCTGAAGGATACTAGATAAGGACTGGAATGGTAGTGGTAATGCTAGAGATTGTGGCAATGAATGAGATAATGTTAATCGTGTCATGACACTTATTAATATTTTGGCTTTGTATCCCATCATCATCCGGTAACTTACATATTTTTATAGTTTCTGCAGTCATTAGATTCTCTCCTTTGAAAAAAATGGAAAAAAGAGTTTTCCGTTTGATGTATTCATATTACTTTTATAAATACAAAACAGGAGTTTTATTTACATATGTGGCTATTATTTGCAAATTGAAAATATATTTGCATTTACTTCACCAGCGTGCCGCTCCCTTATCTAGTGCCGTGAATATGACGATGGTGATGATGATGGTGATGATGATGATGATGTGATGATGTGATAATGATGATGGTGATGATGTGATGATGATGATGATGATGATGATGATGATAATGATGATGATGATGACCATGATGAAAATGAAAATGATCATGATGACAAACAAACACACGCACACAAACAAAAAACTACTTCCTGAGCAATCCCTCTTGTCCGTATTTGCCAAAGCATATAACGATTTAGACACTACGAAGCGAAGCAGAAAATGAAACCTTCAGTGAAACAGAAAAGGCTTTGTTCCTTTGCTTCGGAGACTGGCCGGATTTTTTTTCTTTTTTTTCGTTCATTTTCTGGCCGTATTCTCTCTTTCTTTGTTCGTTTTCTTGCCAATTAAATTGTCATTATCATTATTGTTATATTACTATTATCATCATTATCGTTATCATTATTATTATTAACATAATTGTTTCATTATTAATATTTTCATTATTGATATTAATATTATTATTGTTAACATTATTATCATCATTATTGTTGTTTATATCATCATCATCATTATAGTTTTATCATAATCATCATCATTTTTATCATCATCATCAATATCATCCTTCATGCTATCATTATATTTGTTATCATTAGTATTAGAACTGTCATTACCATCATTACTATTGTTGTTATTGTAGGAAACCTTTGCAGAAAGCGAGATCCCCATTTTTGTTTGTTTGTTTGTTTACTTGAATAGATGGAAGAGCGTCCTCGCTTCTTCCGCGTCCGCCACCACGCGCAAGACGCACCTCCGACCAAGGTCACCGAGCACGGAGACTTCCGGCCGAGACCGTCACCCCATGACCTTTTCTCGCGCGGGGTGGAGTCTGGTGAGGCTTAAGTGGAAGCGCTTTTCTGATGCGAATTTTGATTGTTATCATCATCATTATTGTTATTGATAACATTGTAACTATCATCATTGATATCATTAGGGTTTCTACCATTACTGTTATTGTTGTTATCATCATCATTATTATCATTATTATCGTTTTTGTCATCAACCTCAAAGCCCTTCTCTCCCTCGGATAAAACTTATAATTAAGGTGCTTGTATCCCATAGATTCCTTAAAAATCCCTTGGCGTTGGAAAAAGGTGTAGACGAAAAATAAGGATTATGAAATATAGATTCCTTATAAGTCCTTTAGCTCCAGATAAAAAAATAATAATATAAAAAATATCGAACGTATCCTACAACGTCCTTATATACCGGCATAGGAAAGAAGGTTGAAACGAAAAAAAACGGTTGTATAATGTAGAAGTCCTTCGGCATCGGGAAAAAAATTATCATAGAGTCCTTATTAGTCCTTCGATTTCGGGGAAAGTGCAATTGAAAGAAATTATTGTAACCTACAGATCCTTATAAATCCTTCAACAGAGAAAAAGTTATATAAAAGATTACGATTGTATCCTACAGCTTCCTTTCAAATCCTTCTGCATCAAAGAAAAAAATAATACAAATAAATGAAAATGAAAGAAAAGGAAGATTATCCTATAGATTCCTCATAAATCCTTCGGCTTCGGAAGTTTCTATATACAACAAAAAGTCAGTTAAAGATAACAAAAGCAAAACCATAGCATGTTCATCCCTCTCTTGACAATCACTTTACCGGAATTTCACCAGAAACTTCTGACGATGAATCCGCTTAGAACTCGAAGTTTGGGTCGAAGAAAATAGTTTACAGAGAGGAAGTTGCTAATCGGATTGAGATCGTTTCTTCTATTTTCAACGGAGAAGGATTGGTGAAAGACAGACAGAGGAGAAATTTCAACTTCGACATCAACGCCAGAAACTTCCTTGGGTCGTGTCAGTTGGTGTCTGAGAAGTTTGTGTGGTTGAGGATGGTTGGTGAAAGATAGGGGGCCAAATTAAGGTGGGATATACATACATTTGTAAGTACCCGCGCGCATGTTTTTTTTTGTTTTTTTTTTTTTGGGGGGGGGCGTATGTGTGCCTGCGTGAATTGCTTGCCAAGTCAGCAAAGAGGAATGTAAATATGAAATCATTGTAGCAAAACTGGAAGGGCCCTTGAGTATGGCAATATTTCCACTCGTCTTTGCTTCAGACCGTTGTGACAATTCAATACAAATACATTTAATATACTTTCAACCGGTCTGCCACAGCGGTCTTTGTTCATATGGTTCTGCAAACCCGACAAAAGAAAAAAAAAGTAAAACTAACATAACCTTTACATATCACAGCCACTATACCTCCAACACATTTACAGATTAACAAAAGAACATAGGCTGCGTGTCAAACCTTTTATCTTTCAAGCCACAAAGCGCAGACCAAAGACACTCTCTATAAAGGCATGCTCTATAAACCAAACATTAAAATCAGATTATAACAACTAAACCGTCACTGAATAACACTTCCACAAAGCCAACCAACTTAAAACAGATAAGCACATTAACTGAAAAGAAAGAACTTGGCGTATTATTAACTCCCCAAGCTGTAAATGGAAAGCCACCCAAACAAAGAAACAGCAAAGTTTCTGGGAAGTCAAACGCAGACACTGATTTTCATTTCCTCGCAAAACAAACCTCAGATGTTTACTCGAAAAACCCAAAGACTCTCTTGTAGTTGTGTCTTGGCCTTTATACCTTTCCTTTTTTTACCTTCGATTTTTGCTTCTGGTTTTGTCTTGTGTTTCCCCGGGAGGTCTTATTAGTACTGTGGACTCTGTTGCTTTTATTGTTGTAATTGTTTTGATGTTTTTTTATCATTGTGACTTTTCATCCTTATTGATTTCTATTATTTTCGAAATATATATATATAAAATTATCATTGTCGTTATTTTTTATGATCTTTGATCTTTACTGTTATTGTTAGCATTATCGTTATATCTATTTTCATTTTCATTGTCATCCTCTGAATTAATCTTACCACCTTTATCATGATTAATGCTGACTATAATTTTCATAAAAGTTAGGTGTATGATTATTATTCGCAGTATTACTGCTACTACCTTATTACTGTTGTTGTTATTATCATCACTGCTATCATTGTCATAATTATCATCATCATTGCTATTATCATAATTGTCATTTCCAGTATCATCACTAAATGTGGTTTCACCGACATTCGTTACCAATGCAACAACAAGAAAAAAATCTAACACGAAGACTAGTTAATAGCATCATCAGTTTTAATGCCAGTATTAACAGCAGTAATCAATATTACTATTACCAATATTACTACACTAATCTTCTCTTTAATCAGCAGCTCTTTCTCGACCGGTAATTGGCTAAAGGCTACATCCTTCATCATGATAGGCCTATATCCGGCTTCGATTTCCTCCCCCGTAGGAGATGATTGATATATATATATATATCTATATATATATATATATATATATATATATATATATATGTATATATATACATATATA
>NW_028234409.1:45334494-45336994 GCF_977035675.1 Penaeus japonicus
GGTCTTGCAGAGGAAAGACTTTGAAAGAGCTGACTGCGAGTTCACAACAATTTATCCCATTAACTCTTTGCTGAACAATGATCATTACCTGCATCTAGAATGCCATGAAGCTCGCAGAAAGTAGAGCTCGATGAGTTGGGTAGCCTGCGGCCGCGCCATTCCAACCATCCCACAGGTGGCTCCATGGTGGTGTGAAAACACAGCACAAACCCGCACTCCCGTTTGCCTGCAATGAACCATCAACATATATGTGGTTGCAGCGGGGACAGACACGGACACTTCTGGTGATGGGATTTCTACGGGGGAGTCCAATTGCTTCTGTAAAAGGGGAAGGGCATCTTTGAGGTTGGTGTAAATGTGACATCAGGGAGGGGAACTCGCCACGGTGTAACAAACAGGGATACTGCCTCCTCAGGGACGTTGACACCAAGGCCACGCAAGGTTTGTTGCATTACTTCACTGATGAGGTTGTGGGCCACCTGGTCGAAGTGGAAAGTCTGGTGCATCTGGGTCGAGTGAAGTTCGGATAACACAAGAAGTGAGGAGCAAGAATTGGGAATGAAGACACTTGATAGAAAGATAGAGTCACATTGGCAAAATTCCTCTCTACAAGTGGGGGCAGGGTCCGAGCTCAGACAGCATGTTGACTATGCGAGTGGAGGAGGACACCCTAGGATGAATCTCATGGCTCTATTCTGGAAATTTTCTAAGAGGCTTTAGTGCTTTTCTGTAAGTGACAAGGACAGGGGACAAATAGTCAACAACTGATCGAAGAAATAAAACATAAAGGGTCCTCGCCACTGAGATAGAAACACCTACTGGCATTGTGCAAAGCCACTTAACAGGAGTGAAGCGGGCTGCAACCGTTCTAGAAGTTTTTTTCACGATGGGTGAATCCGTTGTCGTGCAGGTAATGGCTGGAGTGACCCGGACTGGTGCACCAAGGTATGTGTACTGCGTGCAATGAGTATGACATTTCCCACCCATTGTAAACACTGGCAGTGCTCTGAAAGTTACGGTAGAAAAAATTCCTGCTTTTATCTGGGAGATAATAAGGCCACAGGAAATAGAAGACACAGAAATTATGGAGAAAGATCTGAAGATCTTGAGGTAAGGTTGAGTATTTACAGATATCGTCTGCATAAAAGGGAACAGTAGTAGGGATGGCAGGGAGAAGAAAAAGTAGACGATGCATCAGGACATCGAAAAGAAAAGGGCTTAAAACGCCGCCCTGTGGAGTACCAAGCCCCCTCAAACAGTTTCGTAGGAGCTACAGAATCCCCCATAAACATGGAACACATGAGCCCTATTACTGAAAAAACCCCCGTATCCACACTCAGAAGATTTCCTTGAATACCAAAGTCCCACCACTGGTTCAAGAATAATTTTCTCTGTTGCTGCTATATCAAAGTCACTTTTGAGTCAAGGAAGGCAAACTACGCTAGTGGAGAAAGGCTGGTATAGAGTTCTAACTAAAGACAATGGTGCGTGCTTCGTTTGTGAAGGAAACCGTACAGACTGGGAGAGAGTTTATCCTGTAGGCGATGCATAGTCGGCAAGAAGATGCGTTCAAAGCACCTTACTAAAGCATGAAGTGAGGGAGATGGGCCTAAATTTATCGGTTCCCCAGGTTTGGTATTGGACAATTGTGCTGGAAGTCCCAGACAGAGGGCACATATCCCTGACGAAAACAAAGATTGAAGAGGTGTAGAAGAGGGTTACCAGGAACTTTCTGAATGAGGTGAAGCACTTGATATCGTAAGGCCATCATCCCCAGTGCAGTAGTCTTAGTCCCCAGCAAGAGCACTCGCAGTTCATCCTCCGGTTAGAGGAATGTCCAATCCTGCTCATCCAGTTTCAATAATGCATTCATCAGACGAAGTGTTGCGACATGTTACGTTGAGAGGAGAGAGCTTCTTGAATGTGTGCAGGCGATTGCAAGTTTGTGATTTGAGCCTGAACCAAGTAATGATGAGATCGCTGAGCGAATTCCTGTGGGACTAATGGTGGAGGGCATAGGTGGTTTTTTTCTTCACGGTCCTGTTTTATTAGATGCCACATGGTCCTGAATGCTAGTCTGATGATTGATGCTGTCCTGTAATATTTCTCTTCTCCCATAGACTCTGTGTAACGGACTTCTGAAGGGCAATAAGATCATCCCTCTACTGTCTGGAACTGATACAGATGATCTGGTGTGGGGTTGGCCTCTGAAAGGCAAGACCAGCATCAAATGCCATTCTTTCTGCTTGAACAATGCGATGGTCTAACGTTCCAGTATGGGGACACAAGGGCGATGTTGAATGTGAGGCTGATAACATGATCTGCCAGTAAAAGTCATGTGTGGCTTGTTTACCAGGGAACTGTACAAGTTGTCAGGGGAAAGGAGGTCAAAAGTGGGAAGAAGCTGGAGATGTAAGGGTCGAGATGTCTGTAGGACAGTAACTTGAGGGATGGAAATCCTGGTGCGGTGGTGAGGAAGCCTAACTAGTTGTAGAGAGTA
>NW_028234409.1:45341994-45344494 GCF_977035675.1 Penaeus japonicus
AGAGGAAGAGAGAGAGAGAGAGAGAGAGAGAGAGAGAGAGAGAGAGAGAGAGAGAGAGAGAAGAGAGAGAGAGAGAGAGACCGTTCCCCTCACTGGGTGCACTTCCTCCCCTCAGACCGTGAGCAGAGTTCGAACCCACTACCACTGCTGCACGGATTCCAGCCCCACAAGATAATCGGGTGAAAATCTGAATTCAGTCTCATTTTTCAGATTAAGCATAACCTTTCGTAAAAGCAGAGAGAGAGCATTATTCTTTATAATATTAAGGAATATAAATAATTAATGTTATCAAATTTATTCAAATAGTATTAGATGTCAGACAATACTACAAATGGTATTGATCTTACATGCAGATGAACTATAAAAAAAATCGTAGGTCTATATAAAGAAAACGATACAAAATACAAAACAAAAATACAAACAGCTGATGACTAGCCTGCAACAGTCACTATCATAATAGACTTTGCTGTAATATTTCGGCCATGCATCCAATTTCTCCGTGATGATGCAGGTCTTCGTTGATCAGATAGGGGAATGATTACCTAAGGAGAAAACGAGAGAGAGAGAGAGAGAGAGAGAGAGGAGGAGGGAGAGGGGGGAGGCGAGAGTAACAGGGTGGAGAGGGGGAAGAGAGAGAGAGAGAGAGGAGAGAGAGAAAGGAGAGAGAGAGAGTAAGCAAGAAAAGAGAGAGAGAGAGAGAGAGAGAGGAGAAGGAAAAGAGAAGATAGGAAGAGAGGAGCCTGGGAGAAGAAAAAGAGAAGAGAGAGAGAGGAGTGAGGAGTAAGAGGAGAGAGTGAAGAGACGGAGAGGAGAGGAGAGGGGAAGAAGGAGAGTGACGGGTGAGAGGGGAGAGAGGGAGAAGAAGAGAGGGGCGAGGAGAGGAGAGAGAGAGCAAGATGAGGAGAGGGGAGAAGAGAGTGGGAGAGGGAGCGGAGAAGGAGACGAGGAAGAGGGGAGAAACAGGAGAGAGGCGATGAGAGGGATGAGATAGAGGATTGATGGTATGTGGAGAGAGGAAGAGGAGAGGGTGAGAGAGATGAGAGTGGGAGGAATGATGAGGATGGAGAGGAGAGAGTGAAAGAGAGAGGATGGAGGGGAGAGGAGATGGGAGAGGAAGAGAGAGAGAGACAGAGGTAGAGACAGAGAGGTAGAGACAGACAGAGAGAGAGAGAGAGAGAGAGAGGGGGGATAGGGAGAGAGAGAGAGAGGGGGGGGGATAGGGAGAGAGAGAGAGACAGAGGTAGAGACAGAGAGAGGGAGGGGGGAGATTTATCATTTTCCACGTCTAGAAGATATATACATATTTATAACCAAAAGTATTATGAAGAAAGTAATTGTTATAAGATTAAATATTTCTTAAATATATGCCTACCCTTTTCTATATGAAATAAGACTGAAATTCACTAGTTTCATGGTTATGAATTTTAAAATGTTATGCAATAAAATGTATTACAATTTCTGACCCCATCCCTCGGCCTTTTGCTCTTCGTATTAATTTTCATAATTACATGCATATGATTTGCATTAATTAATATTAACGCTATGAATAAACAATGCAACATATGTAATTTGAAGAAATATGTTTGTTGCATATGGTTTAGATTGACAGTAATACTAAAATAGATCATTATCTCCCTATTGAGATGAAATAAAAGATTTTGTGAGAAAGAGAGAAAGAGAGAGAGAGAGAGAGAGAGAGAGAGAGAGAGAGAGAGAGAGAGAGAGAGAGAGAGAGAGAGAGAGAGAGAGAGAGAGAGAGAGAGAGAGAGAGAGAGAGAGAAGGAGAATCAGAGAGAGAGAGAGAGACAGAGAGAGGAGGGGGGGAGGGAGAGATAGAGAGAGAAATACAGTGACAGATAGATAGAGAAAGAGAGAGAGACAGATTCAGACACATAGAGAGAGAGGAGGGGGGGGAAGGGAGAGATAGACAGAGAAATACAGAGACAGATAGACAGAGAAAGAGACAGATAAACAGAGAAAGAGAGAGAAAGAGAGAGAGAGAGAGAGAATGAGAGACAGAGACAGAGACAGAGACAGAGACAGAGACAGGCAGAGAGAGACAGAGACGGTCAGAGAGAGAGAAATAGGAAGAGAGAAAGAGAAAGAGAGAACCTGTAGAACAGACAGAGAGACAGAGAGATAGAGAAACAAACAAACCAAGATGATATCATAATCAACACTAAACAAAACAAAAAAACACTCAGAAAAAAACACACACACGACACAAACACATCCCCCCCACCCCCCTACCCCAACCCCACCCCGGTCGCCATCCCTGTACCTGTATCTGTGGAGAACTCCGTGCCCAGCGACCCGTAGGAACATGATTTCGCCCACATTCCCTTTGTATTCCCAAAGCGATAAAATTCCAGTGTTGCGTGGATGTTAAATGTTCCCAATTAAAGCTTGACTGTTTGGGATAGCAAGCACACCAGATGGTGCATGCGAGTTTTACAGCCTGTCATTGTTGCAGCTGTTGCAATTATAGCTGCAGCATACC
>NW_028234409.1:45346994-45349494 GCF_977035675.1 Penaeus japonicus
TTTCTTCCTTTTTTTCTTCTTCTTCATGCTTTTCTCTTTTCTTCTTCATCTTTTATCTTACGAGTTTTCTTTGTACTTGCGTCCGATCTGAATCTCAGAAATGTCTTAACTGCAAGCAAAAGTCGCTCATGTAAACTAAATTATGTGAAAAGCACGAAAGAACGTCAATAAGATGTGATGCAATCAGTTTTCACGTGACCTGCGTAGCCTTTGAATGAATGACGCAATGGATGTAATTCTTAATTAAATGTTTTTGAATCCGTTAATTACATCAACTTTACGTTATTCATTGTTTATGTTATTCATTCTTTTTTTATACCTCTTTCTTATTTTACTTTCATGATTTTCTTTTGAACATGATGTCTACCGATTTTGAATTCTTATCGTAATTGTAATAGTTATCATCATGATTACGATAATCATTATCATAATCTTGATAATTATCATAAAAATATATTATATATTATAGTTATTTTCATTATCATCATCATTATTGTTGTTATCATTATCATCATTATTGTCGTTGTTGTTATTGTTGTTGTTACCATCATCATAATTATAATGATGATAATTACAAAGACTGAACTGGACATATGACTGTGTTCGATTATTTTCACTTCCATCTTTACATGTTTTTTTTTTTTTTTTACCACCTTAGATTATCCGCATGAAAATAATTCTTTTCGCAAAACATTGTTTCAGGAATTGAAGAAAAGTGATGTGAAAGCCCTGGCATTCGACCGGAAATCGAAAACGGGCTTTTAACATTGGAATACAGGAGCTTACAGTAGTATCATGTGGGATAGGCTCATTACGATTATCCTAATTATCAAATAATTATGGTAATTGTTCTTTATGCTGCCCTCGTGGTTGTTGTTGTTGTATGCTGTTTTTCTTAATGTTGTTATTGTTGTTGTTACCATTGATATCGTTATGATTGTAGTTATTATTATTATTATTGTTATCGTTATCGCTGTTTATCTGGACACGGGTATGGATTCCAAAAGAATACGTTTGATGCAAAACTCACTTGGAATATTGAACTTTGACCTCATTGACTGAATAGTATAGGCTGTTGATATCAATTCCCAAATGATTTTGAAATATAACTTTCATGTCTTCCTGTAAATGGGGGGGGGGGCCTTCCTGAATGAACTGGCTTACAATTCAGTTCCTTAAAGAGTAATTATTCGTGCGATTAGGACACGCCAATAGGAATTCCAGGACAGAAATTCTGTTTGTTGAAGAGGAAGATAGAGTGAAGAGCTGCAGATTATCATCTAGCAACAGAGCTTATTTGAACAGCAGCGTCATGTTGCTATGTGTTCTGCAGACTGCAAACTGAGACTGAGTTTGATTTGGTGTGTTAATATGTCTGGTTATTGATCTATCTATGTATATATGTGTATATACGTGTATATGTATGTGTATATGCATGTATATATATATATATATATATGTATACATATATATATATATATATATATATATATATATATATATATATATATATATATATATATATATATATATATATATACATATGTATGTGTGTGTATGTGTGTATATATGTGTGTGTGTGTGTGTGTGTCGGTGTGATGATGAGGTTTAATCAAATAAAGTATATTTCACATAATCGTATAAACACAATCATTCTATATACTAGAGGGAAAGTCTAGAAAAAGTCAACGGATGAGTTAGCATAGTTTACATAAGTAGACGAAGGAAAAGTAAAAAGTTAAAAGAAGGCATTAACAGAAGCGACTGCAGTCCGGTGAGTATTCAGGCATACGCGTCATACATATAAGCACACTCATGCATCCATATGGACTACACATACACACAAACACACACACGCTTATATACACATACACACGCACACACACAAAATACACTCACACAGGCACATATTACACACGTTTTTTTCTCTACCAATTCCCCACAAACGTGATGAATTCAAAATATATGAGAGAACAACGAAAATAAAGCAACAAACAACATCAATAAACAACAAACAAACAAGAGCAAAAAACAGCAAAACAACAGTAACAAAACAACAACAACAAACAATAACAGCAACACACAACAACAAACAGCAACAACAAACACAAAAACAACAATAACAACAACAACAGTCCATGCAGGAAGAGAAGAGAAAGAAGGCGAAGTAATTCATTAGAAAGCTCGCTCTCTCGGGAAACTTCTCTTTTCATTCCCCGCCCTCAAGAATGCTGTTCAAGGAGGTAAATACGAGAAATTATAACTCATGTTTATGGTCGCTGACGTTAGGGATAAGTGCTGCAACTGAGCGTGGATTCGGCCGATTTAAGGAAGATGGGGACCGGGGGGGAGGGGGAGGGGGAGGGGAAGGAGGAGGAGGAGGAGGGGAGGGGGGGAAGGGGGGCTGTGGAAGGGTAAGGAGGAGGAGGAGGAGGGGAGGGGGGGAAGGGGGGCTGTGGAAGGGGAAGGATGAGGAGGAGGAGGAGGAGGGGAAGGGGGC
>NW_028234409.1:45354960-45357460 GCF_977035675.1 Penaeus japonicus
TGTGTGTGTGTGTGTGTGTGTGCGTGTGTGTGTGTGTGTGTGCGTGCAAACAGCAAATCAGTTACAGTTGAATTGACTGTTAGAAATAACTTTATAAATTATCATTTTTATGTACATATACATAAAGAATTATAGGATCTTGTTACCACAGGAACAGGAATCATTATTTCAATATGCAACAATTAAGCAATATTATTTTTGCACCGCCGCCCCTCCCCTCTAAACTCTCTCCATACTGTCGGCAATGAGGCGCTTGTTTCAACGACACCTGTTTCTATTCTTTTCAGGACTGACTAATAAAAAATATAGACTGTAATTTATTTTTCTCTACTGTTCGAATAATTATCTTGTGTTTTGATATGGAATTACCTTTAAAAGGTAAATGTTTCGAGATGGACATGCGCACTGATCATAAAGTTTTCGTTTAAACATAGTAGTATTTTGTTTTTAGTGATACTCAGTTTACTTCATATATGATTCTCAGTTTACCTCATATATGATACACACACACACACATACACACAAATACACAGACACACACACACACACACATACATATACACATACATGACCACATAAATGAGTGTTTGTGTGTGTGTGTGTGCGCGCAAGCGTGTGTGTGTGTGTGCGTGTATGCAAAGACTAAACTATAATCCCTAACTGCACCAAATATTACCGGAACAGAAAACACATCCTTGTCTTGCTCAGGTAAAAGCTCGAGACCATTCTGGAAATGATAAAATTCAGCAGAAAAGAAACTTGTAAAGAATCTTCACGTGGAAAGCTATAATACCGCAACCGATTAAACAAGTGCAATTAAAAAGCGTTTGTACTAAATGGTTTTACAACTGTATAATTTCAGCCGATGATTTTGTTGTTGTCTTTGTCGTTTCTTGCAAGGTGCTGAGTTGTTAGTGGGTGGCTTAGCACGGAATGGTGCTGGAGTCCTTTCACCGAGGATATCAGTCCCTGCGGAAAAAAAAAAAAAACATGCGCACACAAGGGTCCTGCAGTAAGGGACCTCTAGTGGTCTCTCTCTCTCTCTCTCTATCTATCTATCTATCTATCTATCTCTTTCTCTCTTTCTCTCCATTTATCTCCCTCACTTTCTTTCTTTCTTTCTCCCTCCTTTTTCTTGCAAGATCTCTTCTCTTCCTTACGCGACGCTCTCTCATGCAAACACCATTTACCATAAAGTTTTAATGGCTTTTCTTTTGCATAAGCTTTTGTTCCCAGTTTAATCTCCGGCAGCCGGGAGGGACAGGAGAAGAAGCGGGCATTCAGAGAGAACGCGAATAAGCGATAAAAGACACACTGTAAATGTGGATAAGTAGAGAAAGGATAAAAAAATGAGCAGGCTTATATCGCTTCGCCAATCCATTAAAGTGTTAAGAAATAGATAGACAGATAGACATGTGAGAGAGCAGAGAGAGAGAGGCTGGAGGCGAGAGAAACGGGATGGAGGCAAAGAGAGAGGAAAAGGGGAGGAGATTGCGAGGATTGGAGCGTAGAGGGTGGCGAAGTGGGCGGGGGAGAGGGGATTTGTTTAAGAAGATTCAGAGATCGAGCAGAAGAAGGAGGAGAGGAGAGCTAGAGAAGCTATGAGTGCAGAAGGAGACAGATGAGAGGTGTGTGTGTGTGATGACGAAGAGAGAAGAGAGATGGATGGAAGACGGAGAGTATATGAGCAAGAGTAGAGAGAGAGAATTTAGGTATTAGGATGTTATCTAACATCAATTCTAATATTATCCAACCGTATATAGTTGTATCTGTAACGTTTATATTTTCTCTTCAGTATTCACCTATGTCTGGATTCATCTATGTTCATAGTCAAGACGACTATAAAGCGTTGCCGAATCAAATTTATTTGATTTCATATTTGAAATATGACGTCATCTACATGTGAAATGATAATTGAAAAAGAATATTTCATCCTTATATTAGTCAGCGTAAAGTACCCAACAAAAGTCGGCCATAAGTTCATGACTAAGAACTGAAGTGAAGGGAGGGATTTGGTTTGTTTAAGGAATTGATTTCAAACTTATAAATATATGCTTATATATTTGTTTTTCTTTTTTCTTTCTTATGTTTTTCTTTCTTTTTCATGAAACAAGACGTAAGCAGAAGATCATAAGTGAGCCAAGGTGTTTAGGATTCCCTGGGTAATGCGTATATATAAAAGTGAGAGAAGAAGATGAAGAAAGAAGATGAAGCGAAAGGGGATCGGGTAGAAAACCGTAGACAGTAAAGATAAGGAGCAAGGGTGCCCTCCGCGGTGGGGCCCCCCCCCCCCCCCCCCACCCCCCCCCCGAGGAAGAGAAATTAGGTATAGAAGGGGAGAAGTTAGTCACGTGTAAAAGAGTGCAGTGAAAGGAGCGAGGATAGAAGGGGGATGGAGAAAGAGGAAAAAAAAAAATTAGGGGGAAGTAAGACGGAGGAGTCGGAAAAAGAAGTTTAGAGAGTGAAAGAGAAGCCGAAAAAAGAGTGGTAGAGTCAAGAC
>NW_028234409.1:45362460-45364960 GCF_977035675.1 Penaeus japonicus
AGTTGAAAACTCGAACGTCTTCTGAGACTCCATCAAGAAGCCGAACTATTTCACGAGTCGTTGGCGGGATGGTTTATGCAAAGCAAAACGGAGAAGTCGTTACAACTCGTATTCTTTATTGTTAGTGTTGTCATTATCGTTTCGTTTTATGGGACGGAGAGATACAACGATGACTTAAATGTTCGGAGCGACTTGAATTATTTTTGGAGAGAATAAAACTGTTAGTGACGGGGAATTTCGACGCGGATCACGATTTTATTCGAGTTGCAAGGAAGGTAATTGAAGGAAGCAATAGATATTTGAATACACATTCATATACATCTCTATACCTATATATATATAAATATATATATATACATATATATATATATATATATATATATATATATATATATATATACATATATACATATATATATATATTATATGTATATGTATATTATATATATATATAGTATATATATATATATATATATATATATATATATATATATATATATATATATATATATATATATATATTTATATTTATATATATGTATGTATGTATATGTACAATTGTACATACATACATACATATACATGGTATGTGTGTGTGTGTGTGTGTGTGAATACACACACACACATGTATATGTATATATGTATATATGTATGTATACCATATGTGACACATCATATCAGTCACAATAGGCCCATCATCTTCACTATCCTAAAATTCCTCCTTGACCTTTCTCACCTCCCTCTTTCGCTCGCCGTTAATAATATCCTCGATTCATCAAGCTCTCACCTCGCCCATTTTAGAGAAGCGCTTTCGACGCCATACAAATCCTTCCGGGGCCGCGGTGCAAGAGTGTCGTGCGACCGCCGACTGCGCTGCTGGCCTTAGGAGCGACGAGGGTGACGCGGACTCCTGGCGGGGCTAGCGTGAGGAGGTCGATTCGGCGACCTAGTGAGAGAGTCGAGTATGAGTATGGGCCTGCGTTGAGGAGGGATGAAGGATGGGAGAAGGATGCTGAGGATAGGAGGTGATGAAGGATGGGAGAAGGATGCTGAGGATAGGAGGTGATGAAGGATGCTGAGGATAGGAGGTGATGAAGGATGGGAGAAGGATGCTGAGGATAGGAGGTGATGAAGGATGGGAGAAGGATGCTGAGGATAGGAGGTGATGAAGGATGGGAGAAGGATGCTGAGGATAGGAGGTGATGAAGGATGGGAGAAGGATGCTGAGGATAGGAGGTGATGAAGGATGGGAGAAGGATGCTGAGGATAGGAGGTGATGAAGGATGGGAGAAGGATGCTGAGGATAGGAGGTGATGAAGGATGGGAGAAGGATGCTGAGGATAGGAGGTGATGAAGGATGGGAGAAGGATGCTGAGGATAGGAGGTGATGAAGGATGGGAGAAGGATGCTGAGGATAGGAGGTGATGAAGGATGGGAGAAGGATGCTGAGGATAGGAGGTGATGAAGGATGGGAGAAGGATGCTGAGGATAGGAGGTGATGAAGGATGCTGAGGATAGGAGGTGATGAAGGATGGGAGAAGGATGCTGAGGATAGGAGGTGATGAAGGATGGGAGAAGGATGCTGAGGATAGGAGGTGATGGAGGATGGGAGAAGGATGCTGAGGATAGGAGGTGATGAAGGATGGGAGAAGGATGCTGAGGATAGGAGGTGATGAAGGATGGGAGGAAGGATGCTGAGGATAGGAGGTGATGAAGGATGGGAGAAGGATGCTGAGGATAGATGCTGAGGATAGGAGGTGATGAAGGATGGGAGAAGGATGCTGAGGATAGAGAGGAGGAGATGAAGGAGGGGGGAAGGATGGTGAGGATAGGGGGTGATGAAGGATGGGAGAAGGATGCTGAGGATAGGAGGTGATGAAGGATGGGAGAAGGATGCTGAGGATAGGAGGTGATGAAGGATGGGAGAAGGATGCTGAGGATAGGAGGTGATGAAGGATGGGAGAAGGATGCTGAGGATAGGAGGTGATGAAGGATGGGAGAAGGATGCTGAGGATAGGAGGTGATGAAGGATGGGAGAAGGATGCTGAGGATAGGAGGTGATGAAGGATGGGAGAAGGATGCTGAGGATAGGAGGTGATGAAGGATGGGAGAAGGATGCTGAGGATAGGAGGTGATGAAGGATGGGAGAAGGATGCTGAGGATAGGAGGTGATGAAGGATGGGAGAAGGATGCTGAGGATAGGAGGTGATGAAGGATGGGAGAAGGATGCTGAGGATAGGAGGTGATGAAGGATGGGAGAAGGATGCTGAGGATAGGAGGTGATGGAGGCCAGTGAGGAGATTTAGGGATAGAGGGAGGGAGGTCATGTAGGTTGTTCTTGTGGTAGATTGGATAGAGTAGAGTGCAGGGCGAGATGAAGATAGATGGTCCTCTGTGGCGGAGAAGAAGCAGAGGAAGAAGAAGAAGAAGAAGAAGAAGAAGAAGTAGAAGGAGAAGAAAGTCGGTGTTTTATTTCTTTTAAAAATCCTATTAAAGCGTA
>NW_028234409.1:45379960-45382460 GCF_977035675.1 Penaeus japonicus
CTCTCTCTCTCTCTCTCTCTCTCTCTCTCTCTCTCTCTCTCTCTCTCTCTCAGACAGAACATAATTGTTTTTTTGACTCCAAGCATGCCGACCTGACCCTGCTTCCATCACCAAGCAGACTTCTCAAGCAGCGTTACATCCATGCAATAGACATAAGGAAAGTCGGTCAGATGATGAAAGCACAACACACTACACATTCCAGGTGGCAGCCATGTCCTTCTCGTGACAGTAGAGATTCTGAGAGATGTGAAGGGCGTGGAACTGCTTATGCATGTACGTATGTTACAGTTGTGGGAATCTGTGTGTGTGTGTGTGTGTGTGTGTGTTTGCGTTTGTATTTGCTTTTGTGTATATACCCTCCTTCTCCCTCTCCCACTTTCTTTCCCTGTCTTTCCTCTCCTTCTCCCTCTCCCATTTCCTCTCCCTCTCTTTCCTCTCCTTCTCCCTCTCCCACTTCCTCTCCCTCTCTTTCCTCTCCTTTTCCCTCTCCCTTTCCCTTACCGTCTCCCTCTCTTCCCTCTCCCTCCGACTCTCCTATTTCCTCTTCCTCTCTTTCCTCTCCTTCTCCCTCTCCTATTTCCTCTTCCTCTCTTTCCTCTCCTTCTCCCTCTCCTATTTCCTTTCCCTCTCTTTCCTCTCCTTCTCCCTCTCCCACTTCCTCTCCCTCTCTTTCCTCTCCTTCTCCCTCTCCCACTTCCTCTCCCTCTCTTTCCTCTCCTTCTCCCTCTCCCACTTCCTCTCCCTCTCTTTCCTCTCCTTTTCCCTCTCCTATTTCCTCTTCCTCTCTTTCCTCTCCTTCTCCCTCTCCCACTTCCTCTCCCTCTCTTTCCTCTCCTTCTCCCTCTCCCACTTCCTCTCCCTCTCTTTCCTCTCCTTCTCCCTCTCCTACTTCATCTTCCTCTCTTTCCTCTCCTTTTCCCTCTCCCACTTCCTCTCCCTCTCTTTCCTCTCCTTTTCCCTCTCCCACTTCCTCTCCCTCTCTTTCCTCTCCTTCTCCCTCTCCCACTTTCTTTCCCTCTCTTTCCTCTCCTTCTCCCTCTCCCACTTCCTCTCCCTCTCTTTCCTCTCCTTTTCCCTCTCCCACTTCCTCTCCCTCTCTTTCCTCTCCTTTTCCCTCTCCTCTTTCCTCTTCCTCTCTTTCCTCTCCTTCCCCCTCTCCCTTTCCCTTACCGTCTCCCTCTCTTCCCTCTCCCTCTGACTCTCCTTCTCCCTCTCCCACTTCCTCTCTTTCCTCTCCTTCCCCCTCTCCTTTTCCCTCTCCCACTTCCTCTCCCTCTCTTCCCTCTCCTTTTCCCTTTCCCACTTCCTCTCCCTCTCTTTCCTCTCCTTCTCCCTCTCTCTTACTTCCTCTCCCTCTCTTTCCTCTCCTTTTCCCTCTCCCACTTCCTCTCCCTCTCTTTCCTCTCCTTCTCCCTCTCCCACTTCCTCTCCCTCTCTTTCCTCTCCTTCTCCCTCTCCCACTTCCTCTCCCTCTCTTTCCTCTCCTTCTCCCTCTCCCACTTCCTCTCCCTCTCTTTCCTCTCCTTCTCCCTCTCCTATTTCCTCTCCCTCTCTTTCCTCTCCTTCTCCCTCTCCCACTTCCTCTCCCTCTCTTTCCTCTCCTTCTCCTTCCTCTCCCCTCTTCCTCTCTTTCCCTCTCCCACTTCCTCTCCCTCTCTTTCCTCTCCTTCTCCCTCTCCTATTTCCTCTCCCTCTCTTTCCTCTCCTTCTCCCTCTCTCTTACTTCCTCTCCCTCTCTTTCCTCTCCTTCTCCCTCTCCCACTTCCTCTCCCTCTCTTTCCTCTCCTTCTCCCTCTCCCACTTCCTCTCCCTCTCTTTCCTCTCCTTCTCCCTCTCCCACTTCCTCTCCCTCTCTTTCCTCTCCTTCTCCCTCTCCCACTTCCTTTCCCTCTCTTTCCTCTCCTTCTCCCTCTCCTACTTCATCTTCCTCTCTTTCCTCTCCTTCTCCCTCTCTCTTTCCTCTCCTTCTCCCTCTCCTATTTCCTCTTCATCTCTTTCCTCTCCTTCTCCCTCTCCCTTTCCCTTACCGTCTCCCTCTCTTCCCTCTCCCTCCGACTCTCCTTCTCCCTCTCCTCCAGCCTCCCTATTTACCCTCCAGGACTCTAAGCCACAAGGCAAGATAATGATTAATCGCCTCGTTAATAAGGCTCCTTAAATCTCGGCTCCAAAACCTCTCTCATCAACGAAAAATCTCAATCGCAATTAATCATCGGGAGGCACAATAGACGGTAGTTAAAGGTCCCTATCTAAACAGGGATGAAGATTTTTATTTTTGATTTATCTCAACCCCACCCCCCTCCCTCTCCTCCTCCTCCTCCCCGTTTATCTTTGTTTTTCTTGTCTTCTACTTTCTATCAAATAGTGTCACTACCTCTATTGATATGGTTATCATATTACTTTATCATCTTTATGATCATTATAATCGTTATCATTATTATTATCATCACTACCATCATCATCGTTGCTATTGTTTTCACTATCTTCATTAGTGCCATCAATA
>NW_028234409.1:45387460-45389960 GCF_977035675.1 Penaeus japonicus
TCTCTCTCTCTCTCACACACACACACACACACACACACACACACACACACACACACACACACACACAAAAAAAAAAAAAAAAAAAAAAAAAAAAAAAAAAACAGAGAGAGAGGGAGTGGGGATTTTTTTTTTTTTTTTTTTTTTGACGATCGCACCTGTAATTCACATTCTTCGCAGCTTGTCAATCAACTAGATATTCAAGGAGTAGCATCAATTGAGGTTTCGAGGAGAAATGAGCGCACGGTTATAATTTTGTGTGTTTGTCTGTGTGGGATGCGCGAGAAAGGGCGTGAGTGTGTTGGTATGTGTGGGTGTGCGAGAGCGTGGGCATGGAACTGCTTTCGGGTGAGTGCAATTTTTGTCCTTTTCTGTTTCATGGCGGTTGTTAAACTCTTATTGTACGTGACCTAGCGTAGAAAAGTAAGTGCAGAAAGAGGGAGAATAACAGCTAGATAACGTGTGGATAAACGGACACATATACATACACATACACACAAGAGTACATTTGAAATCAGCGATACAGGCCAATCACTAGCATAATTATCATTATTTTCTTTATCATCATGAGAGCCATCATCAGCATTGCCAGTATTCATAACATCACATTCATCAGATTGCTGTGCGGTGCTGTGGTAGCGTTCTGGGCTGGCAATCTTGCTGACCCGAGTTCAGTCCCACATTGTCAGTGGATGGTAACTTTTCCATGCACACGGGGGGGGGGGGGGGGGGGAATATAGAAGCACAATAAACAGACAGCCACAATTTGACTCGAAGGCACAAGATCCTGTCGCTCACACCCTTAATCAATCATCAATCATTATTTTTATTAACACTATCATCATTCTCATTCTCATTTTCCATCAGGCAACAAAATTCAGCTGAGAATAGTTCTCATAAAAAATATATCGCTGGTTTTTTGTACAGAAGACATCACAGTGTCAAGGAAGCTTAGCGTGTGGGCGGAGACGTCTTAAGACTTTGACAACTTCTTGAAAGACATGAGGAACAAATACTTGAGATCGAAGAGTCAAAGAGAACAGGTTTAATGCACTGGCGATAGATGGTGATTTAAAGGGGGTTGTTATATCGTGTCTGGATTGTTGTATTTTGAATGTCTAGGTGCGTGAATGTGGCTGAGTGCATATCAGGCTCAAACACATGCATACATATACGTACATACACACACAGACACACACACACACTGGATGATTGTTCACATTTCCTGCAAAGGCTTGAAATATAATAAGCTGTTAAGGCCAAGAGCATTGTGATATGATACTATATTCTATTTGTCCAGTGTGATATGGCAAAGCTGACTATTGTGTCCCTCTCTCTTTCTGTCTCTTTCTCTCTCTCTCAATCTCTCTCTCTCTCTCTCTCTCTCTCTCTCTCTCTCTCTCTCTCTCTCTCTCTCTCTCTCTCTCGATCGAGAACTCGAATCCTACGTCCCCCCTCCATCCTACAATCAAATCTTTCAGGGCCAAAGCTCCTTCTCTCTCTCTCTCTCTCTCTCTCTCTCTCTCTCGCTCTCTTTCTCTTTCTTTTCTCTCTCTCTCTCTCTCTCTCACTCTCTTTCTCTTTCTTTTCTCTCTCTCTGTCTCTCTCTCTCTCTCTCTCTTTTCTCTTTATCATCTACTATATGCAATTTACTGTTTATAACTATGTATCTGTCCACACACACACAGTCTATCAAGTAGCAATTTCCTTCTAAAGCCTATTTTTTCTTCGGTGATTCACCATTTTGCATTTTAGTATATTTTGTGGCTACTAATAAAGGACAAACATTTCTCTTAAAAGACGCAATTAATCATCTGCATAGGTTTGAGAGAATATGAAATGGTGATTGTATGAGACTCCATAGTATCTTACTGTTTTAAGATATCCTGCTTTAAAAGTTACTCTGTCACGGTTTCTCAATTTGGTTTCGAAGAAGTTATGTACCAGTAATTTGTCCGCTTTTAGATGAGATTTTAATTAAGTGAAAAAAAATACCTGAAAGACCTGTTCGTCACAGTTGCTGGGTCTTAAAACGCATGGAGAAAAAGTCGTTTTTTGTTCATTTTTGTCGTTAAAGACAAGATTTTAAACTAAGAATGAATAATGCTCCTACGGTTATGTTATACAAGGCAAGAGTAACATATTATACGCTTCATATTTTTGTCATTGCTGTGGGAGAAATATTTGGCAAAGGTGACAGCACTTACATTTAAGTAAAATTCATTTATGGAGTCTTAGAGTGACCTTAATCAGAATTTAATGTTACTGCAGATTTCTGTTGATATACGCGGTCTTGCACGTTATTTAAGTGCTGCCTTAAAGGTCTTTAGTTTTGATAACATATGAATGGTTAGACCACGAATTCCATTTGAAATTGTTTATTTTCTTGTCGTTTTCTTTTTGTTTGTTTGTTTCTGCTCTTGTTGTTTTCTGTATCTGTTCATTATGCTACGAACTTTTCTTTCCATGAATACCCTAAAATAAAATTGCCTTCGAGATTAGT
>NW_028234409.1:45412460-45414960 GCF_977035675.1 Penaeus japonicus
AAATCATAATGATAATGTGTTTATGATGAGAATGTCAAAATTATAAGCTCAATGTTAATCTAATAGTGATGATTATCATGATGATGTGCTAACAATCATAATGATGATGATATCACTCCAATGACAGTTCTTATAATGACGAAGAAATTGTCATAGAATTAGCAATAATAGTAATAATGATAATGATAATAAGAATAGCATTAGATGATAATAACAATGGTAATTGATAATGGCTGTAATAATAGCAGTAGTAACACTAATGATAGAATTATAATAATGATTATTATGATTGGAATGATAGTGAATATGATTATGATGAAGTGAAAATAATGTTACATAAATAGTGCAAACTTCCGACAATGTCTAATAGTCCCGTTCCGAAGTGCATGAGTCTTCCACAATTTCTCTAACGAAATTAATCTCCTGGCAGACCTATTTCTTTATGACAGATTGCACAGGTGATAAATCTTGCATTTTCCTCCTGCAACACCACCAAATTCTAATAGACTAGTTCCTTTTATGAATCTCCGTAACTTTTCACGTAATTCTGCTGATATCCATATAACGCATAACAGCCGTGCGAGGCAAACACAACAATAATAACAATAACAGCGAGATAAGAATTACCACAACTTGTCTTCTTTCCACTTTTGCAAGTACCACAGGCCGAAAACATTACGCCCAATGCAAGTTGAACCCGATATGAATTTGCCACTCCGATTGCAACCAAGGTATCCAGAGGTGCGAGAGGGATTGCATGCTTGCTTGCAGTGACAATACATGCGTGTTTTGTATATAAGGATAAGCCAGATTAGCGGAACAGATGCTTCGCCGGGCGCGATTGCACTATAGCGAGCCCGCCTGTGCCAGCGACTGATGACTCGATCTGTGCTTGGTCATCTCCCACCGGATGTTTGCTACTTCCTTTAAGTAATCAAAGAACTAATGATGACTGATGACTTGGGTGTCGTATTGCCGTGGGGAAGAAGGGTGTAAATGCCATTGCAAACGACTTTTTTTCTCTCGTTTGTTATGATGAATTCGGTGTTGGTAGATGTGAGTCTTATGGATTGCTGTCATTAAGGATGATTCCCCTTGACGCGATTTTGTTGGTTGAGTCTTTCTTCACGCGCGGTTGTCTAAGAGGAGGTTTCTAGTTTGTGAGAAAAAATATTTTACTGTTTTTTTTTTTTTCTTTCTCTTTCTCTTATTTTTCTTTTCTTTTTTCTATTCTTTTAATGTTTCACTTTCTCTCTTCCCCTTTTTTGTCTATTTCCGTGCCATTTATTCCCGCGCTCTGCCTCTTCCTTATTCTAACTTTTATTTCCATTGCCATTTTTTTCTCATTCTTATCATTACATACATTCCCATTCCCATTTTTACTTCCATTCCTATTCCTGCTTTTACTCTCCTTCCTATTCTTACATTACTTCCCATCCCCATTCCCACTTTAACTCCCATTCCCACTTTTAATTCCTTTCCCACTCCCGCTTTTACTCCCTTTCCCATTCCCACTTTAACTCCCATTCCCACTTTTACTCCCATTCCCACTTTTAATTCCCTTCCCATTCCCACTTTTACTCCCATTCCCACTTTTAATTCCTTTCCCATTCCCACTTTTACTCCCTTTCCCATTCCCACTTTTACTCCCATTCCCACTTTTACCCCCTTTCCCATTCCCACTTTTACTCCCTTTCCCATTCCCACTTTTACTCCCTTTCCCATTCCCACTTTAACTCCCATTCCCACTTTTACTCCCTTTCCCATTCCCACTTTTACTCCCTTTCCCATTCCCACTTTTAATTCCCTTCCCATTCCCACTTTTACTCCCATTCCCACTTTTAATTCCCTTCCCATTCCCGCTTTTACTCCCTTTCCCATTCCCACTTTTACTCCTTTTCCCATTCCCACTTTTACTCCCTTTCCCATTCCCACTTTTACTCCTTTTCCCATTCCCACTTTAACTCCCATTCCCACTTTTACTCCCTTTCCCATTCCCACTTTTACTCCCTTTCCCATTCCCACTTTTACTCCCTTTCCCATTCCCACTTTTAATTCCCTTCCCATTCCCACTTTTACTCCCATTCCCACTTTTAATTCCCTTCCCATTCCCGCTTTTACTCCCTTTCCCATTCCCACTTTTACCCCCTTTCCCGTTCCCACTTTAACTCCCATTCCCACTTTTACTCCCTTTCCCATTCCCACTTTTACTCCTTTTCCCATTCCCACTTTTACTCCCTTTCCCATTCCCACTTTAACTCCCATTCCCACTTTTACTCCCTTTCCCATTCCCACTTTAACTCCCATTCCCACTTTTACTCCCTTTCCCATTCCCACTTTTACTCCCTTTCCCATTCCCACTTTTACTCCTTTTCCCATTCCCACTTTTACTCCCTTTCCCATTCCCACTTTAACTCCCATTCCCACTTTTACTCCCTTTCCCATTCCCACTTTTACTCCTTTTCCCATTCCCACTTTTACTCCCTTTCCCATTCCCACT
>NW_028234409.1:45419960-45422460 GCF_977035675.1 Penaeus japonicus
ATAAATATCGTCATTAGTATCATTATTGCTATCACCATTAGCGCTGTTATTATCATCATTAGTATCATTATTATCCCTGTTATCATTATCATTACAATTGTTGTTATTGCTGCTGCTTTATTGTTGTTGTTAATATCATCATCATCCCCATTATAATCATCACCATCATAATGCTTATCATCATTGCTTTATTTTCCTCGTATGTAAAGTGCTCCCACCTAGTAGGAGTAATAATAGTATCAACATTAATTACAGCAATACTTCCATTCCTTGAATATAATTCGAACAAACGTCAGTAAAATAGCACAGAAAAAAATGTTATCATCATATAAGTTAAGCAAATTGCACATTTTTCCCGTTGCAAAATTTCACATCAACGATAATACCTTTTAAAAATGTTCTTTGTTGCGTAAAATCCTGTGCGAAAGTTGGTCGTAAGAATTCTGACTAAAACATTTTGCAATCAATAATCCAATATTGTTTTTATTGCATTCTTTCTTTCTCTTGTTTTCTTTTATGGTAGGAGGGAGTCTGATAAAAAGATAAATAGATGAATTGATATGGAAAAGTAAATCAACGGATACGTAATTCTTGGATAAAGGAATAGTTGAACCTATATAAAAATGGATATTAAAATATTTTATGCATTCATAAACAATTCTAAACATGATAGAATAAAGAATTGGATAGGCAGATATATATGTAATGTATAACTAACAAACAGAATAATGATCAAATGTTTTTGCTTTTTCCTTTATGATAACAATTTATGTGAATTCTTTGCCACGAGAATAGGACAAACGTTTTCATTTCAGCTTTTTGTTGCTCTCTCTCTCTCTCTCTCTCTCTCTCTCTCTCTCTCTCTCTCTCTCTCTGTCTCTCTCTCTCTCTCTCTCTCTCTCTCTCTCTCTCTCTCTCTCTCTCTCTCTCTCTCTCTCTCTCTCTTTCTCTCTCTCTCTCTCTGCCTCTCTCTCTCTTCTCTCTCTTCTCTCTCTTCTCTCTCTCTCTCTCTCTCTCTCTCTCTCTCTCTCTCTTCTCTCTCTCTCTCTCTCTCTCTCTCTCTTCTCTCTCTCTCTCTCTCTCTCTCTCTCTCTCTCTCTCTCTCTCTCTCTCTCTTCTCTCTCTCTCTCTCTCTCTCTCTCTCTCTCTCTCTCTCTCTCTCCTTCTCTCTCTCTCTCTCTCTCTCTCTTTCTCTCTCTCTCTCTCTCTCTCTCTCTCTTTCTCTCTCTCTCTCTCTCTCTCTGTTTTGAATTTCACCTTTTCAAAAATCGATTTCCCAAACGTGCGCCGTTATTCCATTCGCTCAAAAGGAAAAGGACGGAACGAGCGAAGAATTAGCCTGATATATTCGGGTAGAAGCAATTAAAATGGTAATTGCCTTTCAGGATCCATTACCTCAGTGGAGGACTGATATGAAAAGATAACACAGCCAACTATTTACTCATGCATGAAACTGTTAGGAGTTAAACCAAGTTGGATCATGTGTGTGAAAGCGATCCAGGTGAGACGTTGCCAAATCTACAGTTGAAATATTATTTGATATTTATCATGTGAAAATGGGTAGTTCGAGATGTGAGAAGTGTGAATAACTTGATATGGGAAAGAAATTCAAATGATTTGGAAACAGGGTCGTCGCGTAAGATACGAACGTCTTTCGAAATTAACGCTTTCTTTCTTCATTTTTGGAAAGTGAAAAAAAGTGATTTGAATTTCGAAATAGTTGATTTGCTCAAGCAAGTGAGGAAATAATGCTATTGATCAGGGAAATTGGGGAAAAAAGAAGGAAAAAGGAAAAATACAATGAAATCTTATCACAAGTATTGCTTTAGTGTTGGATACGAGCCTATTTGGGAATGTGATCTCTCCACTTTTTTCTCTTTCTTTCTGTATCTATATAAGAATTTTGGATTGGTGAATGTGAGTAAACAAAACACGGGAATAATGCATAGGAGTAGATGAAAGAAGAAACAGGTGAATGAGGAGAAACATTACGAAATCTATTAAGTAATTTTAAAGGAGCGCAGATCTATTTAATCTGATACAGAAAATTATGAAATTCATATAAAAAAATATTGACAATAAGAAATGAATGATTGAGAAGTAACATCAAGCAAATCATAAGAATTTAATGGTAATATTGTAATAAACATGATGATAATAATATTAAAAGTAATAACACCAATCATAATACTGATGTTAACAAAAATGATGGTAATGAAGATGATAATATTATTTATCATTATCATTATCTTCAATGTCATTATCAATAAATGGCTCAGAGAACATGGGCTGAACATTAGAACAATAGAACACATTGTATCTCGTTATCCAAAGTTAGAGGCACCAGTTTATCTTATAAAACACAAGTCAGGAGAAGCAACAGAGTCTATGTAATTCATTGGAATTTGAAACGGGAGCAACAAAAACTTGCCGGGGGGGGGGGCATGTTAGAAAATGGGAAAGTTCAAACGCTATGACTTTAACTCATCATTTTATACTT
>NW_028234409.1:45429960-45432460 GCF_977035675.1 Penaeus japonicus
CCTGCCAAAGCCTGATGCACGAAGGACATTATCATAATTTCCTCGGCAAATTCCTTGGCAAAAGTTTAACGTCGCTCCCTCCTTTTTTTTCCTCCTTCGCTCCCTCCCAGCGCGTCCTTAGGATGGTCGTGTTTACTTTGTCATTTTGCTTCCATCTAAACAGATTCATGAATGTGAGACCTCTAATTCGTGTGCTTGCGTGTATAGATAGATAGATAGATAGATAGATAGACAGATAGATTCATATACATACACACACTCACAAACGTACATACATACAAGCATACATACATACATGAAGGACCAGAAAGAGAGATGAGAGAGAGAGAGAAGAAGAGACAAACGGAGAAGAAAAGAAAGAAAGAAAAAACAAGCAAGAAAGACAGTCCCCGCCTGGCTTCCCTCCCAGGCTTCCATCCCAGGCTTCCCTCTCGCTCTTAATCACCAAAAGATGAAAGCATCTCATCCAATACACAGCATAGGACCCGCAACTCTTCCCCCAATGACCGCAACATAAGACACAACACAACAAGGTCTTCACGAAGCCTTCCGTCACACCAATAATTACTCCGCATCAGACAACGAGAGGAGGTTCTTCCCGAAGATTGGGGGCTTCACGAGGACATGATATAAGCCATCGCCCCCTCGGTCTCGGCACATCCAATGATCACAGCGGGTTGCCCTTTGTTGACGGTGGATTCTTTTGTTAAGGGGGGGAGGGGATTGGTATCTGTTGATTACCTCCGTTAACGTTTTTTTTTTTTTTTTTTTTTTTTTTTTTTTTTTTTTTTTTTTTTTTTTTTGTCTTATGCCCAAAGGTTTTCGTCTGTTTTGTGTGGATGTTGATGTTGCGAGAATGTTGAAAATTTGGTTATTCATTGATGCAAGAGGGATGAAGATGTGTATGTTCAAAACAGAAGAAAGTTGAAAGTGTATATGAATGGTTGCACGATGGTTGAAAATGTACATATTCATTGTCACAAGAGGGTCGAAAATATGCATCTTCATTGTTGCAGGAATGTTGAAAATCTGCATATTCAAAGTTGCAGGAATGTGAATATTCATAGTTGTATGAATGTTTATGTTGCATATTCATAGTTACAAGAATGTTAAAACGGGATTATTTGTTTGTATCTTAAATTTGCTTCCCCCCCCCCTCCCCCCACTGAGAGAACATCTCGCAACTGAGTTAATTAGTTTGTCAGCAAGATAGAGCCGACACGCAACGTTGCTCTTTGTTATGCAAATAAGGCCGTCTTGCACACGTGTTTTTCCTTCTATTTCCCTTTTCTTGTGTCAACCGGCGAGTTTTATACTCTTTCTAAACTCGCGAATTTGCTTCTTTCCTACAATTAATTCTCTTATCCTTCTTCTTTTTGTTTCTTCTCCTTCGCCATGTTCATCTCCTTTGAATGTAGATGTGGCAGTTTGGAATGGGAATCTCCCCCTGTCTATCTGTATATCTATCTATCTGTCTATCTGTCTATCTCTCGCTCTCTCGCTCTCTCTTTCTCCCTCTCTCTCTTTCACTCTCTCTCTCTTTCTCTCTCTCCTTCTATCTCTCTTTCTCTTTCTCTCTTTCTCTTTCTCTCTCTCTCTCTTTCTCTCTCTTTCTCTCTCTTTCTCTCTCTCTTTCTCTTTCTCTCTTTCCCTTTCTCTTTCTCTCTTTCTTTCTCTCTCTCTTCTCTCTTCTTCTCTCTCTCTTCTCTCTTCTTCTCCCTCTCTTTTTTTCTTTCTCTTTCTCTTTCTCTCTCTCTTTCTCTCTCTCTTTCTCACTCTCTCTCTCTCTCTTTCTCTCTCTCTCTTTCTCTCTCTCTCTCTCTCTCTCTCTCTCTCTCTCTCTCTCTCTCTCTCTCTCTCTCTCTCTCTCTCTCTCTCTCTCTCTCTCTCTCTCTCTCTCTCTCTCTCTCTTTCTTTCTATTTCTCTCTCTCTCTCTATCTATCTATCTATCTATCTATTTTTCTCTCTTTCTCTCTTTCTCTCTTTCTCTCTTTCTCTCTTTCTCTCTTTCACTCTTTCTCCCTTTCTCGCTCTCTCTCTCTCTCTCTCTCTCTCTCTCTCTCTCTCTCTCTCTCTCTCTCTCTCTCTCTCTCTCTCTCTCTCTCTCTCTCTCTCTCTCTCTCTCTCTCTCTCTCTCTCTCTCTCTTTCTCCTCTCTTTCTCTCTCTCTCTCTCTCTCTCTCTCCTTTCTCTCTCTCTTTCTCTCTCCTCTCTCTCTCTCTCTCTCTCTCTCTCTCTCTCTCTCTCTCTCTCTCTCTCTCTCTCTTTCTCCCTCTCTTTCTCTCTCTCTCTTTCTCTTTCTCTCTCTCTTTCTCTCTCTCTCTCTCTCTCTCTCTCCCTCTCTTGATCTATATACCTATCTATCTATCCTAATCTATCCATCTATCTATTAATTTCTCTCTTTCTATCCATTTACCCCTTTCTAACTATCTCTATCTATCTGTCTATGTATCCCTATCTATATCAATCTGTCTTACGCTATTCTCGGTGTATTTCATAT